>NW_016826670.1:5428-7505 GCF_001698545.2 Rhinopithecus bieti
TTTTTTTTTTTTTTTTTTTTTTTAAACCTGAGCTAGAGGTGAGAAGTTGCTTGAATCAAGCTGGGAAGAACTATTCTGCTGCTCATTCACATAGGCTGTAGAAAATTCTTGGCCTTCTCCCCTGGCAGAAGGGATACTTCAGCCCTAAATTTTCTCATCTGGGAAGTATGCACATAGAAGTCCTTTCTGAGATTCTTGGCAGAATAAGGACCGTTCTTAAAGAATTTCAAGTGAGGCCAGAAAGTGCATTCACACATATTTTATATGAACCAACTGATAAGTAGGACCAAACCCAGGGCTGAAGCAGACTCATCCCTAAGGTTGGAAAAAAGCCTCAGTCTTCCCATCCCAATGGAGCCCCTTGCGCTTTGGTTTTGTGTGGTCTCTTTTCTCATTCAAGATTTGATTGGAGAAACAGAGTTGGTAAAACAATATAGAAGGAACTTACCATAGGGATTAGAATTAGTACAGTGACAGCAGCTCTGGAGAATTCTATACCAGGCTGTTGCACCTGGAAGTGATGTTGCATCTGAATATGCTCTAAGTGGGCTAGTCTGGCAGTTAGAATTGAAAAGTAAATATACAGCTGAGGAATTGTAAAGATAAGCTAGTATATCACTGTTCCACAACTTCCAACCACTATGAAATGGGTAACCTATAGGAGAAACTGGTGTCTTTTCCTGCAGAGCTATAATGTGCCTGGCCCATAACTTGAAAGCTGAGGGAAGAGATCTCATGGACCTGAAAAGCTACAGGTCCCCAAGAGTCCCCAAATTAAGAAAGGCCAGCAGATCATGAAGATGAGCATGAGCTCTTACGGGGCCTCCAATGCATTAAAATAGGTTGTTACTTCATTTCTACCTCCTGCAAAATTCTTTATGTGATCTGCTATTATCCAGAACTTAATGCACAGACCTCATGCTCTAATAGGTCATCCCAGTGTTCATAGGACTGTGATCCTATTTCTTTTGTGCTGCTGAAGAACAGTTGTCTCCTGTCAAAGATCTTTTCCCCTTGTCAGAGGCTCCCATGCAACTGCAGAAGATTGGAGTAGTCAGGATGAAGTCTGTAGATAAAGGGAGACCGGGTTGGGAAGGTATGACACACAGATTGAAGGAGGATGGAGGAAGTAGCTCAACATTGCTTTACTGCTGAGCATGCCATCATGGAAATCATCCCTCAGGTTTGGAAGAGTTGTGAGATGAAAAGCTGAATCAGCTACTAAATGTATCAAGGGACAAATGTGGCACAAATGCCTGGAGTCTGTCCTCTGACACAAAATGGGAACAATTCTTGGTGGCCCTGCCACAGCTGTATCCTTGCAGGATACCAATGGCAACCTTCAGAGTTGGCCTGGGAGGCTACCCCAAAGACAGGTATCCTCTCTATGGAGTGACAGGCCATGTCCTGGGTTGGGTTTGGAACTGGCAGCAGCCTGGAAGCTATCATTGTGAGAGGTGAAGCCAGCTGGACTTCTGGATCGGGTGGGGACTTGGAGAACTTTTCTGTCTTACAAGAGGATTGTAATATGCACCACTGAGCTCTCTGTAGCTAGGATTGTAAAACACACCAATCAGCGCTCTGTGGCTAGCTAGAGGTTTGTAAAATATGCCAATCAGCACTCTGTAAAATGCACCAATCAACTCTCTGACTAGCTAGAGGTTTGTAAAATGGACCAATCAATGCTCTGTAAAATAGACCAATCAGCACACTGTAAAATGGACCAATCAGCAGGACATGGGCAGGGACAAATAAGGGAATAAAACTGGCCACCCCAGCCAGCCGCTGCAACCGCTGGGGTCCCCTTCCATGCTGTGGTGATGTTGTTCTTTTGCTCTTTTCTCACTTTTTTTTTTTTTTGAGACAGAGTCTTGCTCTGTCCCCCAGGCTGGAGTGCAGGGGCCGGATCTCAGCTCACTGCAAGCTCCGCCTCCCGGGTTTACACCATTCTCCTGCCTCAGCCTCCCGAGTAGCTGGGACTACTGGTGCTCGCCACCTCGCCCGGCTAGTTTTTATTTTTTTAATTTTTTTTATTTTTAGTAGAGACGGGGTTTCACCATGTTAGCCAGGATGGTCT
>NW_016826671.1:0-2747 GCF_001698545.2 Rhinopithecus bieti
GGACAGAGAATGAAATGGTTACTTCAGGATGATGAAACAGTATCGAGTAGGATTTAGATGGAAAAAGTCCCATATAATAATCCCATTCTGGCTATTCTATTTCCTAACGGTGCTTTAGGAAACTACTACCAAGTAATAAGAGTTTGCACTTCTGATAAAAACTATTTCCCATACTTCAATTAGGGACAGAAATGTATATCACATATTCTTGGGAGGATAATTGCCCAGCTGAGCTAAAGGAGAGGTTTCATGTAAGGGATATGTATGCTGAAATAGGTAAAAGCAAATTGTGGACAGCTTTGAAAGACAAGTGTTGAAGAATCTGTACTCTTATCTTGTAGCACCTCAATTCTCAACCTTTTTTCTTTGCCAGTATATCTGATGGATGGCATTCAAATAAGCAATGCATTCCCACGGGCATAACTGGAGATATATGCAACTCCCAGAGTAGGAGATCTATCCTCACCTCTTTCTCTCTCAAATAAAAATGTGTTTCTGAATATGTGTGAGAATGTTATCATAGGGATAATTATGAATCCACTCAAATTTATTATTTAAGTCTTGTATTGATCGTACTTTACATTTACTAAATAGTTATGTATGATATATCTCAGGATTGACCATAGTGTAAAAAGTGCCAAGGTCATTTTGATGTTTTGTAGGGAGGAAAGTCATATGCAAATCACTGTGTATATGTGTTTGCTTGTCACAGTATCTAGGCAGCAAATCAATTAAGCACCAACTCTAGAATTGCAGAATTGAGGTGCTTTGGGATCATCTAGAGTAACATGATATGGTAAACATGGAAAGGATGTTACATTAAGATATGCATTATAAAGAAAAAAATCAATAGGTTTTATTTCTGTTTCTTAGATTGCCATTGCAAATAAAGAATGAAGATGCATTGTGTTGAGAGTTTGTGTAAGCAATATTTTAAACTTTAATGGTCAAGTTTTAATTCAGATTCATTTTGGCATCTATCTGGCCCAAAATGTAACCTATTTAACTATCATAAACCATATGTCATTGCTAAGTCTTGACCATTTTGACCTACAAAAATAGTAATTTCATATAGTTCAATCTAAAATAATCCCCATTTCTATGGCAGAGGCAGACTTATTTATCAGATGAAGTATGGGCTTTGATTAAGTAATGTTCAAGCAACTAGGTGGCACTTTTTGTTGAAGACCAAATGGAAAACTAGAACAAATAAAATATCTGAAATGTAAAAAATTAACCACCATAGATATACAAGAGGTTTGGAATTCTCAAGGAGAAAATGATTTAAAAGGCATAACAAAAAGGAGTATTAAGTATCAAACTATATGTATAGCTACATGACACCAAACAATAGATAAAAATTGAACATCTAGTTATGCTGAATTTCCAAGTATCAAATAGATAAAATATTCAGATAAATAAATGTATCTTTATGTTTCCTCTAGATGTCAAGACATATTCAATTTAAGATGCGATTTCAGAAAGTAAAAACCACTTCCATATAATCACATTAAACAAAATCTCATGACCCTCTTATCTTTTCTTCTTACCTACAGGAGATGAATACAAACAAGACTAATGTAGGATTCAGCAAATAGATTTTTTAAAAAGTAGGGTGAATAGCCTTCCCTTATGCTTAAATGCTAAGCAGCGACAGCTGATCTATATATAGGCTAGGTAAAGAGGACAGAGCATAAGGTACAATATGTCAAGCACTGCAACAAGATGATAAGGCATGTACACAAAGCACAGTAATGTAGTGTAGTGTGTGGTATCAGACATTAAAACATTTTATGGGAATTCAGAGGAGGGAGAGAGGATTTATAACTTGGAGAGAACAGAGAAGTTTAGAAAGCAGGAGAATGCCCTGGTCTGAGTTATTTTTGATGAAGCTTAAACTGTTCACAGTGTAAAGAGGTTTGGAGAGTGAAGAACTTAGATATGGAGGAAACTAGCTAGGAGACTATGTAATGTTATGATATTACTATAACATGTAATGTTATGACCATTATAACAAATATAATGGTTTATATGGCATATGTTTAAAACCAAGTATAGGGTTGCAGCTCTTCCGATCAGAACTAGATAATAAGATGGGAAAGGCATTACAAAGGTTTAAAAAACACGTTCTAGTAAAAATAGAGAAGAATCAAAGACAATTTAGTGTATTTAGTAAGATATGCCAATATTTACCAAAAAAATCGGAAATGTAGGTATGGGAAACATGACGAATTTGATGAATGCTGAAACCTAGACTGGTAAAAACTGTTAAACATAGACTTCTGTCAAAAAGGTGCACCACAATCCCCAGAGTTTTCTTAACATTAGACTAAAGAGGCTCTCCCTCATTTTTACCCCAGAGGAGTTAAGCTGTGTAAAGATTCTGTCTGAAGAGCCCTAGGATAAATTTGCTGTTAAAGTGAATAATGAGACGAATAAACCATGAAGAAAAAAAAATACAATTAAAAATATCATTCAAGTACAGAGGAGAATAACAATCTCTTCACATCTCTATTAGACTTTTGGGTTTCTAAGGCAAGAAATTTGGATTGAGAGTATTTATAGGCATATACCAGTGTTTGGTATGTAAGAAGAACATATCATTCTTGCTTATTTTCACTGCATACATAATACAAGCTGAGAGTTAGGGAATATTAGGAAAGTGAGGAAACCCTTAAAGAGAATTTCCGTAGCTATTTAGTCTGGTAGTTTTTCAGTTCTCTCCTCTGTCCAGACTCATGTGCATA
>NW_016826671.1:4280-7795 GCF_001698545.2 Rhinopithecus bieti
ATATTCATCCCACCAACAGTGTAAAAGTGTTCCTATTTCTCCACATCCTCTCCAACACCTATTGTTTCCTGACTTTTTAATGATTGCCATTCTAACTGGTGTGAGATGGTATCTCATTGTGGTTTTGATTTGCATTTCTCTGATGGCCAGTGATGATGAGCATTTTTTCATGTGTCTGTTGGCTGTATGAATGTCTTCTTTTGAGAAGTGTCTATTCATATCCTTTGCCCACTTTTTGATGGGGTTGTTTGTTTTTTTCTTGTAAATTTGTTTGAAACTATCTGTCTTAAACTATTTGTAACTATCTGTCTTAAAATTATGGGGCCAACTAACTTCTTTTCAATGCATTTCTTGCAAAATTTAGGCTGTTATTCTGATGGATGGAGGTATATTTGAGAGTTAAGAAATTCTTGAAAGCCATAAAGTACAGAGATAGAACCTTAAGTTAGCAATCAGAAAGCATGTGTTGCTGTCCAACTGTACCACTATCAAATTTCAGAATTTGGAAGGCCTGCCTTTACATTAGGATAAACTTTGTGTGAAAAAAAAATGACATGATTGCCCCAAATTCCAGTATGTTAGTGTCTTCCTGACACACTTCAAAAGCCAGTGGTATTCACTACAAGATAGATAATGATCAATGAATTATCTCTGTCTCCTATTTCTCTATTAATATACTGGTCTATATACACAAGGACATATACAAAGCATTTGTCTATATTATTAAATATATTTGTTCATATATATCTATATATACACATACACAATGAATGTGGAATACACAACTTAATCTAGTTTTAGTTCGATTCAAATGTCCTAGGTTTAAATCTTGGGTCTAAGTATTATGTGCTATGTGAGGTTGAACAAAGTAATTAAACTCTCTCTAAATTCTGCAAAATGTATATAATAATTCTTAAAATATAAAAAATAATCAGCACAATCCTAGAGGACATTTAAACTGAATAGTACATACATATTTAATGCTAGCTATTACACACTCATATACACAATCCAAAACCATATAAAATGTGCATAACAGAAAGCCCATAATTATTTCAAAAATAAATATAATTAACTTTGTATCATAGTAACTGAAGAACTTCATTGAGAGAGGTATGAAATTTCTCTCAGAGTTCACTGTGAAGTCAAGCATCTATTAGAGAAGAATTTTGAAACATGATCTAACCTTGGACTATAAAGGATGAGGTAATTCCCAAGCTCTTAAAATTTATAATAGTTTTGTTCAAAAATTGCAGTTTGTCATCTCTCTCAGGTGGCCTTGCTGCTTTTAGCAACTCAAAGCAAGATTCACAACCATTTTTTGTTTTTCATACTGCCGGTTTTTAGTTGTAGGCCAAAATCAAACACCAAATACTAAAGGAAACAATGAACCATGAGTGTGAGACAGCAAAAACAACAAACAGTTTAATATTCAGTTCTCTCTTCTAGAACACAATTTTACTCCACTTCAACTGCACTCTTTCCTTTTGATATGGTTAACACTCATTCATCCTTTACGGTTCTGCTTAATTGCCATTTACTTAGGGAAGACTCTCATGGTCCCTAAACTAGGTTGTTTCTATCATGGTAAGAACTCAGTAACTACGTGCAAGTTACTCATATTCTAGATCTTTAGTTTCTAAAACAGTGTTCATTTGAGCCCCAGTCTCCCTCAAAGTTGCTTCTAGGGATTGAGTGTGTGGGGCTCTCGGATGCAACTAAAGTGATTCAAATTATATCATATTCATATATTGCAATTCAATCTAGGATTTTATTTAGAAAAGAGCATCTTTGTTTAAATAGTTTTAAAACCATCATTAGGGAAACAATTTCCATATTCAACAAACACTGGACAGTTCTTTTTCCCTTAGATAACATTCCAGGCATTGGGGATTCGTTTTGCAGGGAGATTACATTATTGAGGGGATGTCTTGAGTTATCTATTATTTTCAGTCATTACTGTAATGTTAAGTTGGTGGCTCACTAATGATTTTAGCTCTAAGATATTACAGAATTACTTCCATTCTCATCATTTTACACATGAGGAAGTGGAGGTCATAAAAGAGAAGGACTCATTTAAGATCACAGTCAGTAAGTTGGAATTAGAACACAGACAAGATTTTCAGTCTTATGTACTTGAATACTCTACCTGTAATCAATATCTCTCTGTGGAATCATTTTATAATTTATTATTATGAATTTGGAAGGATCTGATAGAGAATTAGTAAATTATCAGAGACATTCAAGTCTCCTAAAAATTAAGGAGAGTATAAACTTACTAGCCTTGTAACAGCAGCAGGAACACAACTAGGAAATAATTGCTTGTTATAATGAGTAATTAATATAAAACCGAGGTGCTCAATAAGCTGGTAGGTAAAATTGAACCAAAATGGGCTTTTATGATTCACACTATACCTTAGATTTTTTCTTCTTCTTTTATTTTTCAGAGATGGGGTCTCACTTTATTGTGCAGGCTGGAATGCAGTGGCACAATCATAGCTCACTGCAGCCTCAAATCCTTGGACTCAAGCAATCCTCCTGTCTCAGTCTCCCCAAGTACTGGGATTACGGGTGTGAGCCACTGAATTTGGCCCACCTTAGACTTTCCAGAAGGAAAGTCTGTTTTGATCATAAATACACAGACAAGAACATGAATGCATTTAGAATAATATTTTCTGTCCAACATGAACACTCAAATAAATGTTTTGTTTTGCTGGCTTATTTTTCTTGTAACACCATAGCGTTTGGTTTGTCATCTGGGTTTGTGAAAGAATTATAGGAAAGATGGCTGGATTTCAACTAGCAGTTTTTATAAACTTCTCTAACCTGCAAGCATATTTATTTGCCTAGACTCCGGAGCATAAATGTTTAATTAAAATAATTATATACATACATACATACATACATACATATGGTAAGAGAGAGAGAGAGAGGTAGAGATAGTGATAAAGATACATATTTTTGCTACTACTTAAATAACTTTATGGTTTGCTAAAGTCAAAAACAAAACAAAGGATAGAAAATATTTATTGAGTCAAAATTATTGGGCAGAAATTTTACTTCTATAATCATATTTTTAGCAGTGAATTACCTAAGAGAAATGGAGTTAGTTTCAATATAAATAATAGTAAGTAACATTAAATTGTTGCATTAAAATTCTCAAGTCTATTTTATGGAATATTTTCTCATCCTGCAAGTACATTTATCAAGCAATATTGCACTTCAATGAATGACTTGAATGTTTTCTTCAGATATTTAAGGAAGGGTAGTGGTAAAAATCAAGGATGCTACAGACAGACCTCCTTAGTTTAAAAACTGGTTTTACTAAAGATTCACGTGATTTCAGGCAAGTTACTTTACCTCTCATTTCCTCAATTCTAAAGTGAAGATGATAAAAATATTACCACCTTCATAGAGTTACTGAGATAAATTAGTTTATATATATATAAAATATATGAGTGTATGTACACATGTATATATATACACACACGAATATGTACACTTGAAAATGTGAC
>NW_016826671.1:11633-12472 GCF_001698545.2 Rhinopithecus bieti
AAAAAAAAAAAAAAAAAAAAAAAAAAAAAGAAAAGAAAAAAGAAAACTAAATAAGGCACCAAGTATCAATCCTGGAGAAACAGAGATTGGCATAATGACAAATGTATCATACTTTTGTAATAGTAGAATTGATCAAACAGTAGAAAGAATTTGTGAGCTTGAGAACAGGCTGTTTCAAAATACACAGTTAGATGAGACAAAAGAAAAAGGAGGAGGTAGAGACAGATAGAGGCAGAAAGTTTAACCAAAGGGATAATAACAAAGAACTTCTCAAACCTGAAGAACAATATCAATATCCAGTTACAAGAAGATTATAGAACACCACACAGATTTAACCCAAAGATGACTATCTCATGGCAATTGATAATCAAACTCCCGAAGGTCAAGTATAAAGAAAGGCTCCTAAAAGCAGCAAGAGAAAAGAAACAAATAACATACAATGGAGTTGCAATACATCTGGCAGCAGACTTTTCAGTGGATACGTTAGAGATCAGGAGAGAATGGTGTGGCATATGTAAATTGCTGAAGGAAAAAAATCTTAAACACTAGAAAAGTATATCTGGTTAAGCATTGCCAAGACAATCCTAAGCCAAAAGAACAAAGCTGGAGGCATCACACTACCTGACGTCAAACTATACTACAAGGATACAGTAACCAAAACAGCATGGTACTGGTACCAAAACAGAGATATAGACCAATGAAACAGAACAGAGCCCTCAGAAATAATAACACAGATCTACAACCATCTAATCTTTGACAAACCTGACATAAACAAGAGACGGGGAAAGGATTCCCTATTTAATAAATGTTGCTGGAAAAACTGACTAGCCATATGTAGA
>NW_016826672.1:0-14586 GCF_001698545.2 Rhinopithecus bieti
AGGCCATTCTCCTGGCTCAGCCTCCTGAGTAGCTGAGACTACAGGTCACCTCTCCTGGCTAGTTTTTTTTTTTTTTTTTTTTTTTTTTTTTTTTTTTTTTTGTATTTTTTAGTAGAGATGGGCTTTCACCGTGTTAGCCAGGATGGTCTCGATTTCCTGACCTCGTGATCCGCCCGTCTCGGCCTCCCAAAGTGCTGGGATTACAGGCTTGAGCCACCGCGCCCGGCCCACAGAGACTATTTTGAAAGACACATTTATCTCAGCAGGAGTGACAGCATTTAAGTAGCCAGGTACTCGTGCTAGACAATCTTTCATGAGAAAAGTCTGCAGAGCTTGGATGCACTCTTTACAAAGGCCTGAGTGATAGATCAAATGGGAATTGCCCTTGATTGGTTAGGTGGCTGGTTTAAAGACCCGTAAAGATAATGCAGAAGTGAGAGCTTGGAAACCAAATGGAGTTAGCCCCCAAATTATTGCAGCCACCCCAGCACTCAAAAGTTAATCCGATTTTAAATCTACAAGATACATCTTAACTAGAAATGCAGGCTCTAATTGTCCTGCAAATTCTTTAAGTGGTAGCTGTTCTATGAATTGTATTATCCCATTAAAGAATAATGTTTTAGATGTGGTAATCCCAGACTCACACAATTCTCTTTTATGAACCTAACCACTGCATTCATATGGAAGGTAAATTACAGCTATATTACATCAAGCCTTTCATTATTGACACAGCATTATGTTAAGTATCCCTATAAAACACTGAGAGAAAGATTAATACACAGTGGTATATATATTTGGAGGAATCGGGGTGTCCAGTCAGAGTCGATATGTCTTCTCTCCCTGTACAGAAAAAAAGGGAGGGGTGTAAATAAAAAGGTGAGGGTTGACAGAAGCAGAGCAAACATTTTAACCATTAAAACTGATCACAAATCGACGGTGGAAAGGTGTCATAAGATTTACCCCTACCAACCCGTTAATTGAGGAAAATTACAGAAAGCTGTCCCGAAGCTATCATAGGACCTAAGCATTTCTCCAAAACTGAGAAAACACTCGATGCAGCCATTATTATTCTGTTTGAAATTTTTGGAGATCTCTAACAGGGAAAATGTGGCACTTCATAGCCTTTGAGAGCATTGCAAATCAATTCAAAGAACTAGTTCTTGCAGGCTGATGTTCATTCGGCCTGGGCAGGTTCAAGTTCACCTCCACTGGCGGTTGTGCATAGCTCACTGTCCCCTCCATTGTCAGACACTTCTGATGTTCCTCTTCCATGCAGTCTAGACTTCAGTCTATTGTTGACCCTCATCAGACAGGTTTGTCCTAGGCTCCTGCCCCAACCCACACCCCTGTTTATGTTCAAAGCTGGATTTCAGGAAAGAGTTCTCTTAAGCACTGAAGAAAGACATATTTGGCATCCACTACACTCCCTAACTCCCACTCCAATGGACTCTTTGTTTCAAAAGCCCTGGACACGTAGCATAGATTTCTCATGAGACCCGACCATTCTAACAAATATGGATTGCATTTGCATTTTACTGCTAGAACAAACAAAAAGTATTTACACTTGGAAGAACTGTGGCTACACTTCCCCATCCCTCCCTCAGTCCCCACGTTGTTTGATTCTTGCCAGAAAGAGTACCAGAGGCCACTGAACACATCTCATGTTGTTTTGGGGTGAGTGGCAAAGTAAAATGCCAGCACTGAAGATGGTAAGCTTGAGTTTCACAAGTCATCTATATAAGAGAGAGAAGTAACTACTCACTCCAACTGCACAAAGAAAGTGCCTGGATTAAGTGGACTGTACAACGTGAGTTTGTTAAGTACATCCTCCCAGCAGAAAGTTAAATGGCTGTAAGAAATTGTGCTTGCATTTCATTTGATCGGACCTCATTTCCTGGGACCTCAAACACCAAGTTCTCCCAAACTATGGCTAAAATGCTGGCAATATTTGCAGATACCAGTTGTGGAAATTAAACCCAAATAAAGTTATAAACAAGCTTAGTTTACAGAATACCTAACCCATTGAATTTCTTTGAATAGAGCAAAACAGAAATAAATATCCTTCTTAAATGTATCACCTAATTATCATGGAAAGCCTAGGAGACTTAGGAGAAAAGTAGATTTCTATAGATGTTGCTCAAATATTTGGCTTTCCAGATCAGAGTATTCTCAATGGTACCATGCCAGTATTCGAGTGGAAAATATGATAGGTGATACTTTTAAATGCAAAAATATATGTATCCTGTACTTCAAGCCCAATATTCATATAATGACTCTAACTTCCAGCCAAGTTGATTTGTTAAGTTGTTGGGCTCCAAGGAGCTTTATGGAGGAGCTTGGGTATTTCTTACCCTCTAATTCCTTTTGAAATGCAAGTAAGTCCTTGCACTTGACTTAGAGAAATGCTTACTCCTTGCATAGTGTGTGCACTCACTGGAGAATCCTCTCCCTGCCTTGGACTGGGAAGACCTGAAGTTAAACACGCAGCTCTGTGATTCTAGGGGTGGCTCAGGGCACCCCCAAAACAGTCACCTGAGTTACAAACATATTGACAGCTGAAGTGGGTCCTAAACTAGGGGTCACAAAGTCAACTTCTCCTCGCGTGTTATCCGAGGTGCCCCCTGGACCATGATAGGCAGGAAGTGTGGATGCATTTTAGTGTCCTGGACAAGATTCTCTTGACCTTTCCTTTTCCCATAGATGGTTCACATCAGGACCTGTTCTCGAGTCTCTGGCAGTCGAAGGGCAATCAGGCCACCCCCAACCAGAGAAGCAGCAGCCAGAAGGATGGGGACCACTTTGGTTATCCCAACAAAAGAAGCAAATATGGTATTTCCCAGGATGGCGCCAAATTTGCATAACCCATTGAGAATGCCGAAGGCTGTTGCTCTGTAAAAGAAGAGGAATGGAAATAATTCTGACATTCTGAACCTCATTAGATGAACAGGACTGGAATCTTTCTTTTCCTTATTGCAGGGGGAAGAGGGGTTAAAGGGAATTTTCTTTCCTAAATATAAAAATAACACATTCTCATTGTAGTCAAATTTGGAAATACAGAATAATATAAAGATGAATGGATATCTAACCTCTTCACCGAGAGACAATCACCTCTGTTAACATTTTGAAGTGTTTTCTTCAAGGGTTTTTCTTTCTTTTTTTTTTTTTTTTTCAAAGATATCTATTTAAACATTTTTTACTGGTACTACATGCTTACTATGGAAATCCTGAAAGGATGAAGAAGTATGCAAAGCAGAAAATGTAAGTGTTCCCCCTTTTGACATTCTCAACCCTCCTGAAGCAGAGACTGCCAGTTGCCCCCAAATAGCATTTCTCCAAATGTAGGACTACATTTCCCAGACTCATTTGCTGCTGAGAATGGCCATGTGACTTAGTTTTGGCCGATGGGATGTAAGTGAAAGTGGCGGCAGTTTCCAAGAAGCTTCCTTAAGGGACTTTATGGGTGGGCCTTTTGCTCTGTTCCCCTTTCTTTTCCTTCTACCCTGCTTCATGATGGAACACAGATGGTTTCATTTTGGACCATGGTGAGTCCATGCAATGAAAAACAATGAGATAGAAAGAGCCTGCATCACCCACTCTAGACTTTTTCAGGAAAGAAAAAATGCAATGCTTAACCTTCTCAAGACCACAGCAATGTATTTGAGGTTTCTGTCAGCCACAGCAAAACCTAATCCTAATTATGATCTTTCAATCCCACTTTCCAGTGAGAACTATTACTAATCATTTATTCTTTCATGACCCCATCTGTATGCAGAGGCAATATTCCCAATACTACCTCTCCCCAAGTGAAATAAAATGTTTATTTCTCATACCACAAGTTTATTAAGAAAGTGGGTATATTTTTGTACTTAAAACTCTTCTTTCATTTTTGTCTATAACTGTACCACACTGTAGCTTTATAATCACCAACCCAGTCTTTTTCATTTGTTTGTCTTAGTATTTTTGTTTTTGTATTTTCTTGGATCTTTTAACATATGTACTTTTTAAAATAAGCTTTTTTCAAGTTCCCAGGGGGGAAAAAAAAGCTTGTTGAATTTTGAATGAACTCTTTTATGTTAGAAAAAATCGAAATACAATTTGACATTTTTGTAAGATTGAATCTTCTTATCCAAAATTAATTATATCTTGTCTCTTAAATATATATACATTTATTTATATATAATAAGAATATACTAATTATGTGCTATTAATTATATATAATCAGAATTATATATAAATACATAATCCATAAATATATACATTTTCTGAGACAGGGTCTGTCTCTGTCACCCAGGCTGGTGTGCAGTGTTGTGATCCTAGCTCACTATAACCTTGAACCCCCGGGGCTCTAGCAGCTCTCCCCGTCAGCCTCCTGAGTAGTTAGGACTACAGGCACATGACACTATGCCTGGCTAATTTTCTAATATATTTTGTAGAGATGGGATCTCACTATATTGCCCAGGCTGATCTCAAACTCCGGCCTTCAAGCAATCCTTTTGCCTCTGCCTCCCAGATCACTGAGCTGGCATATATTTATCTTCTCTTATGTGTCTTTTTAAAACATTTCTTAGTAAAGCTTTATGGTTTTCTTCATTTAAGTGTTTCACTTGCCAAGTTGATCCCTAATTATTTTATGATGTCTGCTGTTATTAAATGGATTTGAATTGCATCTTTAACTTTTTCAATATATTTTAAAACCTACACATAATTTAGTTTTATTACTGACCACCTGACCAAATTGTCTTTTTCTCTCTAGTAGTCTCATTAGTTAATTCTCTTAGGTTTCCTAGATGTAAAATCACATCATATTCAAATAATAATCATTTGTCCTCCTGTTATTTTGTGTAAAACTTAGCAGTTCTTTGACTCAAATGAGAGGGGCTCCAAATATGACACATTGTGCTCTTCCTTAGTTATCTATATCCCAACACCTCTGTCGCCAATTTTGGAAATACCACTAAGGGTTTTGCAGAATTTCATTTACCCACCCTCCTTACCATTTCACATTCCTTTCTGAACACAGGGCCTCTTATCTTCTCTCCTTAAAATTCACAATTCCCCTCTGCAAAGAAAAACAATTACTAAGTAATGACTTTCACCCTATGCCTTTAAACCAGGCCTCTTCCCATATATGACCTGTGCAAAATAAAAGTGACCCCTGGGCCTCCCTGCCACATTCTCTGCAGATTCCCTGGACTTCATACTGCCTCCTGAGCTTTATTTATCTCCCTGCCCCTGTGCTATTTCAGTTCTTCACTTTTTTGCCTTATCTCCCATTGGCAGGTCTGTTCTCTCTTGTGGATTACATGACACATATGGTTTTGCCAACTTTTCACTCTCATTTCCTTCTCCTGGACATGGTCTGCTCCCATCCTTTGCTTCTTGCCATCCTTCCAAACTTATCAAGCCCTAGCCTGCCAACTTTCAGGTCTATGCCATCCACCATGCAGGAGAATCTCAACGTAAGAGACGTTTGTTTCATGGAACAGCAGAAAGACCATGATGGCCATGCACAGCATGAGATTCAGGGAGCAGGCAGACTTCTGACCAAAGAAACCCAAACAAGTCCCTGAGGAAAGCCCATGGAAGAACTGACCTCTGGTTGGTGGGATACAGCTCCACTGTGATCACATCCAGAGCATTCCAGGTTGCAATGCTTGTCCCACAGAACAGGCACTGCCAGCCGATCATCGCAAACTCGCTGTTGCCAAAAAATAGGAAGAAGCAGCAGACTGCAAAGATTAACATGGAGCCACCTGCAGAGGGAGTTCAAGGTCGAAAAGAAACATGAGGCCTATGTCTTGCACATGGCTATCACTCACAGTTCTCATCCCATCTCCCACCCTCACTGGTACACCTGAAGCCAAGGCTGCCTGAAGTATTAGGTTCATCCTCCACATAGAGAGAGCACAGCTGGAACCCTCCCATGGCACCCCAGCCATGGCATTAGAGCCCTCTGCATGGGTCGGATCACCAGACTTAGGAAGGCTTCTGAAGTCACCACACTAAGGTGCTGCCCAGCTCAGAATGATGGGACAGGGCAGATAGGGGCATTTGTTGAGAATCTATTATGTACCAGACATTGTTCTAGGTGCTTGAGCTACATCAGTATCAGCCAAAAAACAAAAACAAAACCTCAGTCTTGATTTGAAACCAGGATGTCAAAGAGATCTGTGCCTCTTGTTCAATGCAGCATTATTCACAATAGTCAAAATATGTAGTCAACCTAAGTGGCCATCAACAGATGACTGGATAAAGAAAAGGTGGTTTACATGCACAATGGGATACTATTCAGACACTAAAAAGGAAGGAATTCTGGCAGTCGCAGTGGCTCACACCTGTAATCCCAGCACTTCAGGAGGCCAAGGTGGGTGGATCACTTGAGGTCAGGAGTTCGAGACCAGCCTGACCAACATGGTGAAACCCTGTCTCTACGAAAAATACAAAAAGTAGCCAGACTCGGTGGTGCACACCTGTAATCCCAGCTACTTGGGAGGCTGAGGCATGAGAATTATTTGAAGCAGGAGGCAGAGGTTGCAGTGAGCCGAGATGGCGCCACTGCACTCCAACCTGGTGACAGAGCAAGACGCTGTCAAAAAAACAAGAGAAAAAGAAGGAAAGAAGGAGGGAGGGAGGGAAGGAAGGAAAGAAGGAAGGAAGGAGGGAATGAAGGAAGGGAGAGAGAGGAAAGTAGGAAAAGAAAAGAAAAGAGAAGAGAAGGGAAGAGAGGAGAAGAGAAGAGAAGAGAAGAGAAGAGAAGAGAAGAGAAGAGAAGAGAAGAGAAGAGAAGAGAAAGGAATTCTGCCATTTAGGACATGGATGAACCTGGAAGGCAGGATGCTAGATACAGTCCATGGGGTAAGCCAGGCACAGAAACATCATCTCACTTTTCGAGATCTACTACATAGCATGGTGACTACAGTTACTAACAATGTATTGTATATTTCAAAATTGCTGAGAGTAAATTTCAAATATTCTCACTACAAAACATATATATGTGTGGTGATGGATATGTTAATTAGCTTGACTTAATCATTCCACATTGTATATATGCATCAAAATATCACATTGTACCCCATAAAAATACACAATTGTAATTTATCCATTGAAAATAAAAACATAATTAAAAAAAATCCATTCTCATGGAGCTTATAACCTGGTGAGAACACACCTGTACATGGGCTACTGAAGGGAAACCTGAAGAAAGGCGGTGCTATTCTGCATTTACCTGAATCCCCACCCCAGAGATCTGACCTGCCCTTTTCAGCCCTACTCTATACTCTGTACTCTATACATGTGCTCTGTGAACAATAATCTCTACTCACTAACCCCATGGACTTTCTTATCAGTTGGGAGGGGAAAGTGGCTGGAGTACCTCTTCCCAACTCCTCCCCTGCGGTAGAAGGCCTTTTCTGGCAATGGCTGTATCCCTCCAAGACCCCAGTTCCTCCCAGGTAGCTCTTGTTCCATGGTTCCAGCCCCCACGGAGCTCTGTGAGTGCAACTGCTCCCCCTTGTCCTCATAGCCATAGAGGTGGTAACTGCTTCTCACTTTTGCTAGTGTCTGGGTGCCTCACCTGCCTTATTTGTTTCCACAACCCTGCCGACACCTCTAAAAGCCCTATGAGTAAGGTTTCCTTACTAGAACTATCTGGGGTGAGTCTCTTTTCGCCTCCAGGAATCTAAGTATGCAGTCCATGAGGTTAGCCTCGCTGGGCTCCCAGCAGGGTGGAGAAGTGCAGCTCAGATCTCTGGGGTGGGGATTGGAGTGAACAGAAAATGAGCAGCACAGCCCTTATAGAGCTAATAGGAGATCCCATCTGAAGAAGACTGTCAAATGCTGCCCAAATCCAGTAAGTTCAGCCCGGAGGAACTTGGTATGCAAGCTCCAAGTCCAAGGTGGATGCAGAGAATGGCAAAACAGGTTGCAGCCCAGGAAAGTGACTGGCGATGAGGTGGAAATAGGGTGAACAGAAAGGTGGGAAGGAAGCAGGTCTCAAACAACCAATCGGAACACAGGGCACGAGTGCCCCACCAGGCACCAGGACCCTGTGGGAGGAAGGTATTCCAGTTGGCAAGAAGCCAGAGACCGACCTGGCCTCAATAAGAAATGCCTCCCCAGGGATGGGCCTCAGCCTGGAGTGTCACCCTCAGACGTGGGGCTGCAAGACTAGTGCTAATCCTTGCTGATGAACTAGGAAATGATAACTGCCCAACTGGATCCTGCCCACTCTGGGAAGCGGCAGGGCTGTGAGCAGGTGCCTGGTAACCTTTTTCCAAAAGCTAGGAGAGAACTAGAACATGGGAAACTGCCATGCCTAGGACCTCAAGTGCTCTGTGGACAATACCCTCTACATCCATACATCCCTCAGAAGGGCCAGCCACGGGGCTTGGCTTACAGTAAATGCTGGCAAACACTTGATAACCACAAAACATGATCATCTGACAAATCAGCTAATACTCAGGGAGGCCTTCCCTGATCCTTCAACTCTGTTAGGTGTTCCTGCTATAAGTCCCCAGGGCCCAGTGTACTTCCACTTCTATAATTCTTATTCCTCTTGTAATTGGGAGGCCTGGGTGCAAATGCCGGCTTCCGTACTACCTGTGTGACCATGAGTGAGTTGCTTCACCTTTCTGTGAGCTGTTTCACTGTCCCCATCTCTAAAATGTTGATTAAATTAGTGCCTACATCATAGGGTTATCGTGAGGGTTCAATGCATTAATATTGAACACCTGTTAAACATTAATAATATTCAATAATAATAAGCATGTCATAGTGTTGAGGTAAATGAAATTTCTAGTTGAAGTCTGCCTCTCCTAACAGATCATTTGAGCCATAAGCACAGGGATATTTTCTGTTTCAATTACTGTTGCATTCCCATTGCCTCCCACCCAGCCTTGAGAGAATAAGTACTGTATAAATAAATGTTACTGAATGAATAAATGAGTGGGTAACAGCCTAGTCAGGAAAACTTCTACTCCACTGATAACAAGAAATGACTTGCACACTACAAAGAGCCCAGCAGATTAAGCAGAACAAAAATGTGCTTGCAGATTTTCTAGCGGGATTGGTCTGAGAGCTGGGGATAGGGCTATTTCAAAGTGGTTCCCCCACATCCCATATCCCAGTGAAACAGGTATTAACTGAGCACCTCATCTTTACCATGCACTGCCAATATCACAGTCTACCCACTGCACGTCAGGCCTTTTACTAAAGACTGAAGGGCAGAGAGAAAAAGAAGGCCCTGTCTGAGCTCTTAACAAGCTTGCCTCTAGCTCAGAAACAAAACAGACATTCACAAGAGAGTAGGCGATAAAGAATGATTAAATATTAGTTCTAGATCTCTCATTGGAGAGCATGCCTTTATTTAGCATTATAGGAATTGTTTTGATCTGTGATGTATTCACTATAAGAAGGGCTTCAGCGGTGAGGGAAAGGATGTCTGCTGTCTCACCATTCTGCCTGCGCCTGTGCTCAGCCATACCACCCCGACTCCACTTCCACGAGGGAGCATGTGGCAGGTCATTAGGTGGTGGGACGTTCTCATCGACATGGGCACCCACCCCATCCTTATAACCCTGCCTCCCCCAAAACTTCCTCAGCTGTTTCATGAACAGACCAGAGACTCCACTGGTCAACTCTGGGACTCATAAGGCTGGTGACAAATGGCAGAAGTGTCACATGTGTGCTCTCATACCCCTGTCTCATTGAGGCAAACAGAGGTATTATTTTAACAATGGAAATGGAAGCTCAAAGAAGCTCAAAGAAGTTCACGTGGGTCAACACATAAAGCTAATCTTGGCAGAGATGGAGCCACCTGACTCCCAGCCAAAATTTTTTTTAAGATGACAACCTGTAGTGTCTTCTGCTGAAAGCTTGGTGTTTGGAGCTAACCTAGGAAAGAGGCCATTTTCATCTGTTCTGGTCAGTTCAGCGGCATTGCTGAGTGTCAGCTCTACTGCAGGCACTGCGCTGGACACAGGGGTCACGGAAGTGAGTAAGCCGTTGTCCCTTCCTCCATAGGGCCTCAGGACTAACCAGGCACTCCCTCTAAGAGAGGAGAGCATGAAGTCTGCCATGCCTAAGAGATGACTCCACCCTCACCACGAGATTAAAAAGCTGAAGTCACAGGCACTTCTCATGCTCACCACGCTGAATATGCATGCTACTATTTATAATAGTGATATTCAGTATGAGCCAAATGTCAGGAAAAGAATTCCTTTCCATGAAGGCCTGATCAATTTCCTCTTCTCCAACAAAATGACTTTATGATTTATTTTGTTTCCTTTTGCACGTTGCTGCTAGGAATCTTCGTATTAACTTTCCTAATCAACGACCTCCCTAAGGCAGGTCCCTAATGGCATGTTTATTAACCACATGTTGTCCACTTCCCCACCCCTGGCCTTGACTCATATTCTAATGTACATTTTCCCTGGTCCTCAATGTGTACATTTTTCTTCTTGTTTACCATTCATAGCATGTGTTTCTGTAATGAATTGCTGCAAGTCCCGATGGAATGAGGCAAGTCATACATGAATATAGCTACCATTTTTGAGAACCTACAGTGTGCCAAGTATTACAGGTACCTTATGTTCAATTCTCACAAAACCCTACCAGCTAGATGTGGAAATTGTTCTCTTATAAATAAGGAAACTGAGGTCCGGAGAAGCAAAGGAACACATTCAAGGTCAAACGGCCTTTCGGTGATGTCTTCAACATGGCTCTGTCCAACCCTAAAGCCTAAAGTGGTATTGCTATTAAATAATAAAAGTAAAACAGTTTACCTTCAAACATCAAACCATCATCCAGGACCATTTTATATATTTTTCTGACAATAATCTGATGTAGAGACAGGGTGGATATTATTACTACCCTTATTGAAGTGCTAATAGATTAAATGACTGTCACAGAATTTCTCTGTCAGGAAATGAACAAAAATCCCTCACCTAGACCAAAGATTCTTGACTATTTCCAAGGAGCTCTGGAGTTTTCTATAGGCACGCATCCTTGGCTCTATAGCTCCATGTGCGATCTTACTTGTTGGGTTTATTGTGCAATAATTACTTAATAAAAGGGAAAATTTCCCTGTTTTAATACACTTGAAAGTCACTACCCCAGCGCACTGGAGCCCAGAAGTGACCCTGCTGACAACTCACCAATCATCTTGAGCCTTCCGATTCTATCCATGAGTAGGGCAGAAATGATGTTTCCGGGTATGACAGACAGGCTGCCCAGGAAGCTGACGAGGTAAATCAGGAAGTCATTATCTTGCTCCAAGTCCATGTGGCAGCCCTCCTTCTGCTCCAGAAAGGTGGAGTTGATAAACCGACAGTTGATGAACTTATGCTCGTAGAGGTCTAAGGAGAGAAGGAAACCTTCGGTTCATGTAAGTGCAAGGGAGCTGGAGAGAGAAAGGCAGAGGCAGGGATGAAGTCTGCTCCCTCCTGTAGGCAAGCTGTGGTAGCCTTTGCCAGTCAGACAGCCTCAAAGTCAAGGTAATATGTGGTCATGTCATCAAGGTATGGATGAATAGAGAAACTTTCAAAAATGTAATGACCTGTTCAAGTTCCTAAAAGCAAGGGGGAATTAAACTAACACTGAGAGACTTAAAAATGCGTCCTCTCAGCCAGGTGTAGTGGCTCACATCTGTAATACAAGCACTTTAGGAGGCCGAGGTAGGAGGATCACTTGAGCTCAGGAGTTCAGGACCAGCCTGGGCAACATAGTGAGATCTTATCTCTACAATAAATAAATAAATAAATAAATAAATTTTTCTTTTAAATTAGCTAGGTGGGGTGGTATGTGCCTGTAGTCCCAGATACTCTGGCACCTGAGGCAGGAGGATCACTTGAGCCCAGGAGGTCAAGGCTACATTGAGCCATGGTCATGCCACTGCACTCCAGCCTGGGCAAAAGAGGGAGACTTTGTCTTAAAAAAAAAAAAAACAAAAACTCTCCAGCTGGATAACAGTCCTGTTTGTACTAATCAGGTGACACTGAGACACTGAGGACCATGACAGCTAGGCCTCTCCNGAGAGAAGGAAACCTTCGGTTCATGTAAGTGCAAGGGAGCTGGAGAGAGAAAGGCAGAGGCAGGGATGAAGTCTGCTCCCTCCTGTAGGCAAGCTGTGGTAGCCTTTGCCAGTCAGACAGCCTCAAAGTCAAGGTAATATGTGGTCATGTCATCAAGGTATGGATGAATAGAGAAACTTTCAAAATGTAATGACCTGTTCAAGTTCCTAAAAGCAAGGGGAATTAAACTAACACTGAGAGACTTAAAATGCGTCCTCTCAGCCAGGTGTAGTGGCTCACATCTGTAATACAAGCACTTTAGGAGGCCGAGGTAGGAGGATCACTTGAGCTCAGGAGTTCAGGACCAGCCTGGGCAACATAGTGAGATCTTATCTCTACAATAAATAAATAAATAAATAAATAAATTTTCTTTTAAATTAGCTAGGTGGGGTGGTATGTGCCTGTAGTCCCAGATACTCTGGCACCTGAGGCAGGAGGATCACTTGAGCCCAGGAGGTCAAGGCTACATTGAGCCATGGTCATGCCACTGCACTCCAGCCTGGGCAAAAGAGGGAGACTTTGTCTTAAAAAAAAAAAAACAAAACTCTCCAGCTGGATAACAGTCCTGTTTGTACTAATCAGGTGACACTGAGACACTGAGGACCATGACAGCTAGGCCTCTCCTTGGAGGCTACCTGGCATAGGGAAGCAGAACACAAGAGAGTTGGTTCCAGATGGAGCCAATCCCTCCAGAGCCACTGCTGTAGTCTGTGCCAAAACCTGAACATTCTTAAAAAATAAAAGCCATTGGCATTGGAACCAGTTTGCAAGTCTTCTGACACCTTCTAAGATCAGTTGTTCTGACAGAGGAAGTCCTAAACAGGCTCCCCAGAAACCTGCGTTTGGGGAACTGGCCCTGCTGTTGACCCTCTTTAACCTCCCTGAGGCTTCTGCCTAAAATATCTACAAAATTGGAAGAGTACACCTGATCATCTCCACTGCTTCTCCCAGCTCTGACATTTCCTGACTACATATGTTTGCAAAAATCTCCATGATCAGAGTATTCAAATAAGGAGGCATCATTCAAACTTGAAATCATAAAGTGATATGCAGTTTTTAATGACACTTAGTAAACTTCTGGAACTCATCATTGTTTCAAAATCAGTCTAAAAGGAAATTCAGGAAGGTAAGTGCCAGAATGAATTATTAAGAGAGTCCAGAATATTTAGAGACCAGCTATTGAAGCTCTTGTGGCTGATATCATAGAGGAAAAAGATGTTCTTATATAAACTATCCCTCGCTGCTGGTGCCAAAAATAAAGCATAGATCTGGACATAATGCAAGTAGTTCTGTGGAAAGATTGTAGGTTTTACAGCCAAACCATTGAGGAATGAATCCAAACTCCTTCCACTTGCTAACCACGGCCTTGAGCAAATTGCTTAAGTCTTGATTTCCTTAACTTGGTTTCCTTAGCTATAAAAGAAGGATTAAAAAATAGTACATTTCTCCATTGAGACAATGTAGGTAAAGCCCCCTAATGAAGCTCAGTTGGTTTCCTTATACCCCAACTTCACTTGGTATGTTATTAAGTGATGATGAGGGTAGTAAAAGTAACAGGAAGCGGTGAAGTGGTAGAATTTTGTGACTTTTTAAATCACAGAAATCTGGAACAGTATGATTTTAAAATAGTCTTCGCATTTCACTTTATGCACAAAATGTGAACAGATGTAATTTACCCTTTTCATTTATTATTGTGAGAACATGAGTCTTGCATTTTGCAAGTTTCAAATTATGCAAGGTCTTCAGGAATGCATGCATTCCCTGCATAAAATGCAGCCCTCCTGGAATGCTAGTTGTTATTTGTGTCATCCTTCGTTCCTACCAAAGACCCTCGTGTATAGCATCAGCCTCACAGAGATGAGGATATTTGGCTAGAACTTTTGTTTCCATTTCATTTGTGATAAAACTGAGACACAGATACATTAAATGCCTTAGCAAAGGCTGTGCACCTAATTTGTGCCATGCCTGGGGCTAAAATCCATTTCCCCACCAAGGCTTGGCATTTGTATCTATGAATACTTTCCTACTCCTGAAGTTTATGCCTGAGCATTTTGATTCGTGGACAACACTAGTTGTCTCTTGTTACAGTCTATTCAGTCTGTTAATCTTCTTACCTACCTGTGTTATAAAAGATGGTTGATTCAATGGTACAATTTTTGAAGTAGGTATCTGTTGATGTTACATCTTCAAAATAGCACTCGTCAAAGAATGTGTCCTCAAAGAGTACATGTTTAAAGTACATTCTTGTGAACCTGTGGGAAGAGGTTGACCTCTGAGTGATTCATCTGAGAAGAAAAGAGACTTAAGACCAAAATGGAAAACACAGCAAGGCAGAAAAGGAGATCTGCAAGCAAAAGGTGCCAGAGCATTATTTTCAACCCGGACTACCTCCCCACTTCTTAGCTGTTTGTTTATTAGTGGGGAAGGGCGTCAGGACTTGGAAGCCAGTGTCTAGTGTAGGTGCATACGGAGTGCTATGCACCAATCTGGTGGTTTTCAAAGGCAGGTCCATGGACCA
>NW_016826673.1:0-3932 GCF_001698545.2 Rhinopithecus bieti
ATTATTAAAGAGATGCACAAAGAGCATTAAAATTTTCAACATTCTTTCATGATAAAACTCTTGGCCAATTAGGTATAAAAGCAATGTACCTCAACAGAAAAAAGGCCATGTATCACATGCCCACAGTTAACATCAAACTTAAGATTGAAAAGTAACACCTTTTCTCTGTGGTAAGAAACAACACAAGGATATTTAGTCTTATCACTTCTACTCAACATATTACTAGAAGTTATTAGGCAGAGCAATTAGACAAGAAAAACAAATAAAAGCCATTCAAATTGGAAAGTAAGACGTTAAATGGTCTCTGTTCTCAGATGACATTATTTGAAATATGAAAAACCATGAAGAGTCCACCAAAAAACTGTTAGAACAAATAAATTCATTAAAGCTGCAGGATACAAAATCAATGTATAAAAGTTAGTTGCATGTGTACATGTTAAAACAAACTATATGAAAATATCAAGAAAGCAATCCTATTTAAAATAGTTACAAAAGTACTTTGGAATATGTTTAACCAAAAAGTTAAAGAATCTGTACACTGATAACTATAAAACATTGTTAAAGAAAATTAAAGAATATGCAAATAAACAGAAAGGTTATTCTACGTTCATAGATTGAAAGAAATAATGTTGTTAAAGTTTCATACTATTAAAGCCAATCTGGATTCAGTGTAATCTTTATCAAAATTCCAATGACCTTTTTCACAGAAATGAATAAAACAATCCTAAAACTTATATGGAGCCACAAAATACCGTAAATAACCAAAGCAATCTTGAGCAGAAAGAAAAAAGCTGAGAGAATCACACTACACGGTCACAAAATCAACTACAAAGCCGATTTCATAATAATCAAAACAGCATGGTATGGCGGAAAAACAGACATACAGATCAACAGAACTGAAAGAAGAGCCTAGAAATAAATCTACTCATCTCTGATTAATTAATCTTTGACAAAGATGCCAAGTACCTACAATGGGGAGAGGACAGTCTTCAATAAATAGTGCTGAAAATACTGGATATCCACAGGTAGAGTGAAACTGAACACTTGTCTCATTCCATATACAAAAATCAATTCAAAATAGACAAAGACTTAAACATAAGATCAAAACCTATAAAACTATTAGAAAAAAAGACAGGAGAAAACCTTCATGAAATTGATCTTGACAAAGATTTATTGGATTTTACCCCAAAAGCACAGGCAACAAAAGCAAAAACAGACAAATGAGATTACGTCAAACTAAAAAGTTTCTGCAGAGTAAAGGAAAGAATTTGTAGAGTAAAGAGAGAACTTTTGGGATGAGAGAAATGTTTACAAATCATACAACTGATAAGGGGTTAATTTCCAAGATATATATATATATACAACTTAAACAACTCAATAATAAGCAACAACAACAACAAATAAACCAATTTAAAAATGGCCATAGAGTCTCAACACATATTACTCAAAAGAGAACATAAATGGACAAGGATATGAAAAAATGTTCAACATCAGGGAGGGGAACAACACTCACTGGGGTCTGTCAAGGGGTTGGGGGGAAGGAGAGCATCAGGATAGATAGCTAATGCTTGCTGGGCTTAATATCTAGGTGATGGGTTGATTGGTGCAGCCAACCACCATGGCACACATTTACCTATGTGATAAACCTGTGTGTCCTGCACATATATCCCAGAAAGTAACACAAAATAGAATTAAATTTGCAAAAAAAAAAAAAAAAAAAAAAAAAAGAAAAGCAAAAGTTGTATAACAAGCCCACAGGTAACATCATACTCAATGGTAAAAAGTTAAAAGCTTTCCTCTAAGATCAATATACTCCAGACACAGAAAGACAAACTTCACATGTTCTCACTCATTTGTGGGAGCTAAAAAATAAAACAACTGAATTAATGGAGATAGAGAATAAAATAATGGTTACAAGAGGCTGCAAATTGTAGTGTGTGTCGGGGGGAGTGGGGGTGTTTAATGGGTACAAAAATCAGTTAGATAGAATTAATAACATCTAGTATTTGATAGCACAAGAGAATGACTGCAGTCAATGATAATTGTACATTTTTAAACAACTAAAAAAAGTATGATTGGAATGTTTGTAATATAAAGAAGTAATAAATTCTTGAGGTGAGGAGTACCCCATTTACCCTGATATGATTATTACACATTGTATTCTTGTATCAAAAATATCTTGTACACCTGATAACTATACACACCTACTATATACTCATAAAAATAAAAAAAAAATTAAAAAACAAGATGAGGATGCCCCCTCTTGCCGCTTCTAGTCAACACAACATTGGAAGTCATAGCCAGAGGAATTAGGCAAGGAGAACAAATTTAAGAAATCCAAATAAGAAAAAGAAGTGTCTATTTTTGCAGATGACATGATCTTATATGCAGTCAACCCTAAGGACTCAACCAAGTAACTGTTAGAATTAATAAACAAATTCTGTAAATTTGTCAGTTACAATATCAATACACAAAAAACTATTGGGCGTAAACAATAATAATAAACTATCTGAAAAGAAATCAAGACAATTCCATTTTTAATAGCTACAAAAATATTCAGAAATAATTTTTATGATTTCCTGAAGGATCTGCACACTGAAAACTATATAACATTAATCAAATAAAGGCAAAATAAATGAAAATGCAGCCCACATTTAAGAATTAAAAAATATTGTTATTTTCCATGCTATCCAAAGCTGCCTAAACATTTAATGCAATTTTATCTAAATTTTAATGTCATTTATCACAGAAAATTTTTAAAAACTCCTAGAAATTATGGAACCACAGAAGACCCAGACTAGCCAAAGAAATCTTTTGTAAATGAAAAAAAGTCAGAAAGCATCACATACTCCGATTTCAAAATATACCATAAGGTGATTGTAATCAAAATAGCATAGCACTAATATAAAGACATACACATCAATAAATAAAATAGGATAGAGAGCCAAGAAATAAACCCATGTTTTTATATTCAATTGATTTTTGACATAGATGCCTAAACACACAATGAAGAATGGACAGTCTCTTGAATAAATGGTGCTGGGAAAACTAGATATCCACATAAAGAGAATGAAATTAGATGTTCATCTCACTCCATATACAAAAATCAACTTAAATTAGATTAAGGGATTAATATGGAACCTGTAATTGTATAATTAATAGCCGAAAACATAAGTGAAAAACTCTTTCACATTGGTCTGGGCGACGATTTCCTGGACATGAACCCAAAAATACAGGCAAAAGAAAAACAAAAAACAAAGTGGAATTGCATCAAACTAAAAAACTTCCGCAGAGAAGAGAAACCAATCAATGGGGTGAAGAGGCAACCCACAGACTGGAAGAATATATGTACAAACCATACATTTGATATGGAACTAGTATTCAAAATACATAAGGAACCAAACTCAATAGCAAAAAAACCAGTAACCCAATTTAAAAATGGGCAAAGGTCCTGAATAAACATTTCTCAAAAGTAGAAAAACAAATGGTCATTACATATATAAATAAAGGCTCAACATCACTTAATACCAGGAAAATGCAAATTAAAACTACAATAAGATATGACTTCACATCTGTTAGAATAACTATTATTTTAAAAAGATAAATTTTGGCAAGAATGTAGAGAAAAATAGCCCTTGTGCACTATTGGTGGGAATATAAATTAATAGAACCCCTTTGGAAAGCAGTATAGATGCTCTTTGGAAAACTAGAACTAGAACTATCATATTATCTAGCAATCCCACTTCTGGTCATGTGTCCTAAGATTTTACATCAGTATGTTAAGGAGATATCTGCACTCTAATGTTTATTGTAGCATTATTGCCAATAGCTAAGAAATGGAAGCAACTTAAGTTTCCATCAACAGAGGAATGATTTTAAAAATGTAATCTATAGACATGTATATGTGTATATAAATATGTGCGAGTATATAT
>NW_016826673.1:6521-9170 GCF_001698545.2 Rhinopithecus bieti
ATTACTTTTAAATAAAATACAATAAAATTACAACTTTCTCCTTCATAAAAGTATTTTAAATACACCTATTACATGTGTTACAGTTGGATAATCACTTATATTCCCAAAATTAACTCTGTTAATACCACAACTTATAAGTAACTTTAAGACATCTATGAAGCATATGTCTACAAACGCATCACTACATATATTATATCCATTCACTAAAATATTCTTATGACTTAGTACATTTTCTCTTTCTATAACTGAATGCTTGAAATTGGGTAATCTATAAAGAAAATAAATTTATTTCTTACATTTCTGGAGGCTGGAAAGTCCAAGGTGGAGGAGCCATGTCTGGTGAGAGTTTCCTTGCTGATGGGAACTCTGCACAGTTCTGAGGTGGTGCAGGACATCACATGGTGAGAGGACACACTGAGAACCAAACTGGCTTTTATGACAGATCTAGTCTTGTGATAAGTTACTCACTCCTGTTATAACCTATTAACCCATCAATTCAGAGCAAAGGCCTCATAACCCATTCACCTCTTAAAGGCCCCACCTGAAATGAATTAAAGACTTAAACGTAAGATCAGAAACTGTAAAACCAATGAAAATGCCTAGGGAAAAGCTCATGACATTAGTTTGGGCAAAATTTTTTAGATATGACACTAAAAGCACAGGCAAAAAAGAAGAAAACAAATAAGTTGAATTTCATCAAGCTAAAAGGTTTCTGCAGAGCATGGAAACCAATAAACAGAGTAATGACACAACCTACACAATGAGAGAAAATGTTTGCAATCCATACATCTGATGAGGTGTTAATATCAAAATACCTGGAAAACTCAACTCAGTAGAAAAAAAAAAAAAAAGAAACAAATAACTAATTCTAAAATGGGCAAAGACCTTGACTTAGTCCATCTTGTTCTACTGTAAGAGCATATCACAGACTGGTAATTCATAAAGAATTGAAATGTATTTCTCACATTTCTGGAAGCTGGGAGTCTAAGGCTAAGACACCAAGATTTGGGGTTTGGTGAGGCCTGCATTCTTCAGAGGAAAAAAAACTGTGTCCTCATATGGAGAAAGATGGAAGAGCAAGCAAGAAAAAATTCCCTCGTATTTATAAGGGCACCTATATCTATTCACAAAAGAAAAGTCCTCTTGGTCTAATAAACACCTAAGGCATCTACTTAATACTATCACATTGGCAACAGCTAAATTGTGTGGGGAATATATTCTAACTATAATAAATCTGAACAGAAATTTCTTAAAAACAGACATACATTTGGCCAACAGGTATATTAACAAGTATGTAATATCAAATATCAATAATAATATTTAAAGTAAATGGACTAAGCTTTCCAATCAGAAAACATAGAGTGGTTGAATGCATTAAAAAAAGACTCAATAATCTGTTGCCTATAAGAAACATGCTTCACCTATAAAGACACACGTAGAGTGAAAAGTAAAGGATGGAAAAAGATACTCCATGCTAATGGAATTTGTTTTTAAAAAGCAGGAGTAGCTATACTTGTATCAGAAAAAATGGATAATCAAGGCAAAACTGTAAAAGACACAAAAAAGGTGACTATATAAAGACAAAGGGCTCAATTCAGCAAGAAGATATAATGAATTTAAATATATATGCACCCAACAGTAGAGCACCCTGACATATAAAGCTAATATTATTAAAGATAAAAATAGAGATAGGCCCCAATACAATAATAGCTGGAGACTTCAACATCCCACTTTCAGCATTAGACAGATGGTAAATCAACAAAGAAACATCAGACTTAATCTTCACTACAGAACAAATGAATCTACTAAATATTTAAATAAATTTTCATCTAACAGCTGCAGAATAAACATTATTTTCCTCAGCATATGGAACATTATCAAGGATAGACAATATGTTAAATCACAAGTCTTTAAACATTCAAAATACTGAAATAATATCAACCATCTTTTCTAATTACAATGTAATAAAACTAGAAATCACTAACAAGAGGAACTTTGAAAACTATGCAAATATATGGAAATTAAACAATATGCTTCTAAGTGACTAGTGGATCAATAAAGAAACCAAGAAAAAAATTGAAAAAAAAATTGAAACAAATAATAATGGAAACACAACATATCAAAGACTGTGGGATACAGCTAAAGCAGTCCTAAGAGGGAAATTTATAGCTATAAGTGCCTACATTAAAAAAAAATTCATACTAACAATTCATCTTTAAAAACTAGAAAAGCTAGAGCCAACCAAACTCAAAATTAGCAGAAGAAAATACATAATAAAGATCAAAGCAGAAATAACTGAAATTGAAATGAAAATGAAACAATACAAAACTCCAATGGAAAAAAAAAATTGGTTTTAAAGGTGAAACACAACGGGCAAGTCTTTAGCAAAACTCATAAAAAGAAGAGAGAAGATCCAAGTAAATGAAATAGAGATGAAAAAAGAGACATTACAACTGATACTGCAGAAATTTGAGGGATCATTAGAGGCTACTATGAGCAACTATAAGCCAATAAATTGGAAAATCTAGAGGTAATGAATAAATTCCTAGACACATACAACATACCAGGATTAAACCAGGAAAAAATGGAAAATCTTAAAAGAGCAATAACAGGTAATGAGATTGAAACCACAGTATAAAGTTTGGCAGG
>NW_016826674.1:0-25528 GCF_001698545.2 Rhinopithecus bieti
GAGCAAGCAGTCTGTCCATTCTCAGATCTCAACCTCCATGCTAGGAGATCCACTGCTCTTTTCAAGGTGTCAGACGGGCGCATTTACCTCTGCCGAGGTTTCTGCTGCTTTTTGTTTAGCTATGCCCTGTCCCCAGAGGTGGAGTCTACAGAGGCAGGCCGGCCCCTTGAGCTGTGGTGGGCTCCACCCAATTCGAGCTTCCTGGTGGCTTTGTTTACCTACTTAAGCCTCAGCAATGGTGGGCGCCCCTCCCCCAGCCTCCGTGCCACCTTGCAGTTAGATCTCAGACTGCTGTGCTAGCAATGAGGGAGGCTCCTTGGGCGTGGGATTGTCTGGGCCAGGTGTAGGATGTCATCTCCTGGTGTGCCGTTTGCTAAGACCCTTGGTAAAGTGCAGTATTAGGGTGGGAGTTACCCAATTATCCAGGTGTTGTATGTCTCAATTTCTGGGTAGGAAAAGGAATTCCCTTCCCCCTTGCACTTCCCAGGTGAGGAGGTGCCTCGCCCTGCTTCAGTTCTTGCTGATTGGGCTGCACCGGCAGACTAGTGCCAACTGTCCAACACGACCCAGTGAGATGAACCTGGTACCTCAGTTGAAAATGCAGAAATCACCCGTCTTCTATGTTGCTCATGCTGGGAGCTGGAGGCTGGAGCTGTTCTATTCGGCCATCTTGGGCATGCCACTCTTGTAGGTCTTCTTTAATTTCAGCAATATTTTGTACTTTAATGTACAGTTGTAATATATATGTTGTTAAATGTACCTCTAAGTATTTTATTATTTTATTTTTTATTTTTTGAAACAGTCTTGTTCTGTCACCCAGGCCGGAGTGTAGTGTCGCAGTCTGAGTTCACTGCACCTTCTGCCTCGCAGGTGCAAGCGATTCTCCTACTTTTAAGTATTTTATTTTTAATGCTACTATAAATGGTATTTTTAAAATGTAATAGTCTCATTGTTGCTAGTAGTGCCTGCAACAATATAAATTCACTTATTCTTGTAACTTGTTAATATTTCATTAGATTGCTTGGGATTTTCTTTATAAACAGTCCTGTTGTTTTAAGGAGATACTTTTATTTTTTCTTTTCCAATATAATGTCTTTAATCTCTTTTTATTGACTCATTGCATTGCCTAGGACTTCCATTGCAATATTAACTAGAGAATGCAATATTAACTAGGGAAAATTTTGGGATTTTTGTAGATACAGTTTATCTGCCTGAAAAGTTTCCTTTTATATTCTGTTTGCTGAGAATTTGTTTTTAACCATGAGTAGGTGTTGAGTGTTGTCCAGTGGTTTTTCTGCATATATGGAAATCCTTATATGGTCTTTCTTCTGATCATTTGAGGAATCCAGATATGTTTGTTAATAGGCATGGAGTTTTGCATCAATATCCACCGAGATATTCATTTATAGTTTTATGTCTTTATCTGATTCTGATAGAGTAATGGGGGACTCCTAATGTGAGTTGTGAAGTGTTGCCTCCTTTATTTTTATAAAGAATCTGTTTAGGATTATATGATTTCTTCCTTGTTTGCTAGAATTCACCAATAAAGTTTTGGCTTGCAGATTTTAATTACAAATTCAATTTTGAAAAGTTATAGGTCTGTTTATATTTTCTGTATCTTAAGTTCATTTGGCCTTTTTTTCCTTTTAAGAAATTTGTCAATTGAATGAAAGTTCTTAGTCATATTTATTGGCATAAAGTTTTTCATCATATTCCCTGACCATCCTTTAAATGTCTGTAGGATCTGTATAAATGCTAATGCTTCTTTTATTACTGATTTTGATAACATGTGTTTTTTCTTTTTCTCTTGATTATTCTAGCTGAGGTTTACAAATGTATTGGTCTTTATTTTCTTTTTTTAAATTATACTTTAAGTTTTGGGGTACATGTGCAGAACACGCAAGCTTGTTATATTGGTATACATGTGCCATGGTGGTTTGCTGCACCCATAAACCCATCATCTACATTAGGTATTTCTCCTAATGCAATCCCTCCCCTAGCCCCCCACCCCACAACAGGCCCCAGTGTGTGATGTCCCACTCCCTGTGTCCATGTGTTCTCATTGTTCACTCCCACTTATGAGTGAGAACACCCAGTATTTGGTTTTCTGTTCTTGTGTTAGTTTGCTGAGAATGATGGTTTCCAGTGTCATCCATGTCCCTGCAAAGGATATGAACTCATCCTTTTTTATGGCTGCATAGTATTCTAGTTCTAGATCCCTGAGGAATCACCAATTGTCTTCTACAGTGGTTGAACTAATTTACACTCCCACCAACAGTGTAAAAGCATTCCTATTTCTCTACATTCTTTCCAGCATCTGTTGTTTCCTGACATTTTAATGATCGCCATTCTAACTGGCATGAGGTGGTATCTCATGGTGGTTTTCATTTGGATTTCTCAGTGACCAGTAACGATGAGCATTTTTTCGTGTTTGTTGGCTGCATAAATGTCTTCTTTTGAGAAGTGTCTGTTCATATCCTTTGCCCACTTTTTGATGGGGTTGTTTTATCTTGTAAATCTGTTTAAGTTCTTTGTAGATTCTGGGTATTACCCCTTTGTCAAGTGGATAGATTGCAAAAACTTTTTCCCTTTATGTAGGTTGCCTGTTCACTCTGATGATAGTTTCTTTTGCTGTACAGAAGCTCTTTAATCAGACCCCATTTGTCAATTTTGGCTTTTGTTGCCATTGCTTTTGGTGTTTTAGTCATGAAGTCTTTGCCCATGCCTGTGTCCTGAATGGTATTGCCTAGGTTTTCCTCTAAAGTTTTTATGGTTTTAGATCTTATGTTTAAGTCTTTCATCCATCTTGAGTTAATTTTTGTATAAGGTGTAAGGGAGGGATCCATTTTCAGCTTTCTGCATATGACTAGCCAGTTTTGCTAACACCATTTATTAAATAGGGAATCCTTTCCCCATTGCTTGTTTTTGTCAGGTTTGCCAAAGTTCAGATGGTTGTAGATGTGTGGTGGTATTTCTGAGGCCTCTGTTCTGTTCCATTGGTCTGTCTCTGTTTTGGTAGCAGTACCATGCTGTTTCAGTTACTGTAACCTTGTAGTATTGTTTGAAGTTAGGTAGTGTGATGTCTCCAGCTTTGTTCTTTTTGCTTAGGATTGTCTTGGCTATGCAGGCTCTTTTTTGGTTCCACATGAAATTTAAAGTACTTTTTTCCAGTGCGCTGAAGAAAGTCAAAGGAAGCTTGATGGCAGTAGCACGGAATGTATAAATTACTTTGGGCAGTATGGCCATTTTGACGATACTGATTTTTTCTGTCCATGAGCATGGAATGTTTTTCCATTTGTTTGTGTCCTCTTATATTTCACTGAGCAGTGGTTTGTAGTTCTTGAAGAGGTCCTCCACATCCCTCATACGTTGTATTCCTAGGTATTTTATTCTCTTTGTAGCAGTTGTGAATGAGAGTTCACTCATGATTTGGCTCTCTGTCTGTTATTGGTGTATAGGAATGCTTGTGATTTTTGCACATTGATTTTGTATCCTGAGACTTGCTGAAGTTGCTTATCAGCTTAAGGAAATTTTGGGCTGAGACAATGTGGTTTTCTAAATATACAATCCTGTCATCTGCAAGCAGAGACAATTTGACTTCCTCTTTTCCTGATTGAATACCTTTTATTTCTTTCTCTTGCCTGAGGCAGTCTGGCCACAGTGACCTTGCTGAGTTGGGTTGGGCTCAACCCTGTTCAGACTTCCCAGTGGCTTTGTTTACCTGCAAGGGTGAAACCACCTACTCAAGCCTCAGCAATGGCAGATGCTCCTCCCCCTACAATGTTCGAGTGTCTCAGGTGGGGCTTAGACTGCTGTGCTGGTGCGAGAATTTCAAGCCAGTGGATCTTAGCTTGTTGGGTTCCGTTGGGGTGGGACCCAGCAAGCCAGACTACTTGACTCCCTGGTTTCAGCCCCCTTTTTGGGGCAGTGAACGGTTCTGTCTTGCTGACTTTCCAGGTGCCACTGGGGTATGAAAGGAAAAAACTCCTGCTGCTAGCTCAGTGTCTGCTCAAACAGCCGCCTAGTTTTGTGCTGGAATCCCAGGGCCCTGGTGGTGTAGACACTGGGAGGTATCTCCTGGTCTGTGGGTTGTGAGGACCGTGGGAAAAGCGCAGTATCTGGACTAAAGTGTATGGTATAGTTCCTAATGGCTTCCCTTGGCTTGCAGAAGAAGTTTCCTGACCCCTTGCACTTCCCGGGTGAGGTGACGCCCCACTCTGCTTCAGCTTGCCCTCCTTGGGCTTCACCTACTGTCCAGCCAGTCCCAATGAGGTGAATATGGTACTTTAGTTGGAAATGCAGAAATCACCTGCCTTCTGTGTCGATCTTGCTGGGAGTTGCTGACCAGAGCTATTCCTATTTGGCCACCTCACCAGCAACTCTTGGTCTTTTCAAATCATCACCTTTTGCCTTTACTGATATTCTCCATTTTCTTTTTCTCATTTGCTGATTTATGCTTCTAGCTATATTATTTCCTCCTGATTACCTCCGTAATAGTCTTATTAACACTGTTTTCTAGTTTCTTAAAGTATTGGTTTTATATCCTTCTTTTTAAATAGAAGCATCTAAAGCTATAAATTTCACTGTACTCACAGCTTTAAGTTTACATGTTGTTTTTATTTTCATTCATTAGAGAATATTTTCCATTTTCTTGTGATTTTCTTGACCCATGGGTTATATAAGTTTGTTTTAAAATTGCTGTTTCAGTATTTACTAGATACCTTTCTTATGTTAATTTCTAATTTAATATTTTGACAGTGAATATTAATATTTTAAAATTTCTTGAGAATTGTTTTATAGTCCATAAAAAATAATTTGTGGTAATTATTCCATGTGTGCATGAAACAAATGAAACAAATGTGTATTCTGCTATTTTTTGATGGAATATTCTATAGATGTTAGGTCAAGTTGGTTGACAGTGTTATTCATTGTTCTGTGTCTTTACTGATCTTGCTTTCTTGTTCTCTCAGTGAATGAGATATAAGTATTGAAATCTCTGTAATAATGGAGTTGCCTAATTGTATTCTCAGGTCATTTATATTTTTTTCATGTGTTCATTCATAATGTATTTCAAAATTATTTTGCTAGCTGCATATCTTTTTTTGGTAAGTTGATTCTTGTGTCATATCTCCTTTTATCACTGCTAATATTCCAGCTTTGTTATGATTAGTGTTTCCATCATATGTCATTTTCCCACTATTTATTTTTAACCTATCTGTATCTTCATGTTTAAAATTAGTTTCTTGTAAACAACGTGTCATTGGTTCTTGCTTTTTCATCAAGTTCACAGTATTTTTTTTTATTGGAGTGTTTAATATTGTATTGATGTAATTATCAGTATGATTTGTGTTTAAATATACAGTCTTGCTTTTTATGTGCTCCATCTGATCTGTTGCTTTTTGGTCCTTTTTTGCATTCTATTGGGTTGAATTTTTTTTATAATTTCATTTCATTTCTTCTGTTGGTTATTTATTTATCTTAACTTTCAACTTTAGTTTTTAGTGATTGCTTCAGGGTTTACAATATACATCTTTATATCACAGACTACCTTCAAAGAATGAGATATCGCTTCACAGGCAGTTTAAGACCTTTACAATAGTATACTTCAATTTTCTTTCCGTCCCCACCCCCTGCTCATTTTTTTCTGGTGTTTGTGCCATACATTTTACTGCTGCATACATTATAAACCACATGAACATTTTTATTACTTTGTTTAAATCAGTTATCTTTTTATTTATATACTTTTAATGAGATTATTGCCGTTGCACACATTATTTTCTTATTTTTCATTCTTCCAAAGGAAAATATTTCTTTTACTAGTATCAAATTTATCCTGCAATGTCTTTTTCATGCTTTTCTACTTATACAATCATTTTATTGTTAATATTGATTTAGGGGGTACAAGGGCAGATTTGTTACATGGATATATTGCATAGTGGTGAAGTCTGGACCTTTGGTATAACCATCACCTGAATAGTGTACATTGTACCCATTAGTTAATTTCTCATCGTCCACCTCCACCCCCCACTCTCTCACACTTCTGCATTTCCATTGTCTATCATTCTACACTTTACGACCATATGTGTACATTATTTAGGTCCCATTTTTAGGTGAGAACAGGCAGCATCTAACTTTCTGTTTCTCAGTTATTTTACATAAGATAATAGCCTCCAGTTCCACCCATGTTGCTGCAAAATACATTTTATTCTTTTTATGGCTGGGTAGTATTCCATGATGTGTTTGTGTGTGTGTGTGTGTCCTTTATCCAGTCATCTGTTGATGGATACTTAGGTTGATTTCCTATCTTTGTCTTTGTGAAGAGTGGTCCTATAAACATGCAAATGCAGGTATCTTTTTGCTATAATGATTTCCTGTAGGTAGACATGCAGTAGTGAGTTTGCTGGATTGAATGGTAGTTCTATTTTTAGTTTTCTGGGAAATCTCCATACTATATTACATAGAGGTTGTATTAACTTAGTAACAAGTAAGTGTTCTCTTTTCTCCACGTCCTCGTCAATATCTGTTATTTGTTGATGATTTAATAATGGCCATTCTGACTAGTGTGAGATATCATCTTATTGTAGTTCTGTTTTTCTCTGAACATCAGTGATGTTGAGCATTTTTTCATATGCTTATTGACCATTAAAAATGTTCATGTCCTTTGTGCACTTTTTAATGGGATTATTTGTTTTATCCTTGTTGAATTGTTTGAGTTCCTTGTAGATTCTGGATATTAATCTTTTATCAGATTCATAGCTTGCAAATATTTTTCCCATTCTGTAGGTCGTGTGTTTGTTGATTATCTCTTTTGCTGTGCAGAGGCTTTCTAGTTTAACTGTGTCTCATTTGTATTTTGTTGTTTCTGCTGCATTTGCTTTCAAGGACTTTGTCATGAATTCTTTGATTAGACCTATGTCCAGAAAAGTTTTTCTGAGATTTTCTTCTAGAATGTTTATAGTTTCAGTTCTGACATTTAAATCTTTAATCTCTCTTGAGTTAATTTTTGTATTTGGTGAGAGAGATGGGTCCAGACTGATTCTCCTGCACAGGGCTATCCAATTCTCCCAGCACCATTTTTAAACTAGAGTGATCTTTCTCCAGCATATGCTTTTGTCAACCTTGTTAGAGATCAGTTGGCTGTAGGTATATGGCTTTATTTCAGGGTTCTCTATTCTGTTCTGCTGATCTATGTGTCTGTTTTTATATGACTAGCATGTTGCTTTGGATATTATAGCCTTGTAATATAATTTAAAGTCACATAATGTGATACCTCCAGCTTTAAATTTTTTATTTTATTGTTTGCTTAAGATGGCTTTGGCCACGTGGGCTCTTTCTGGTTCCTTGTGAATTTTAGGATTTTTTTCTAATTCTATGAAAAATGACATTGCTATTTTGATAGGAATTGTATTTAATCTGTAGATTGCTTTGAGCAATATGGTCATTTTAAAGATATTTCAGTCCATGAACATTGGACGTTTCTCCATTTGTTGGTGTCATCTATAATTTCTTTCATCACTGCATTGTAGATTTCCTTATAGAGATCTTTCATATACTTAGTTAACTGTATTTGTAGGTATTTTTCTTTGTAGCTATTGCAAATAGGATTGCCTTCTTGATTTGGTTTTCAGCTTGATTGTTATTGGTGTATAGAAATGCTGCTGAGATCATGGGGGGTAGGAGGGTAAGCAAAATGGCTGAGTAGATGCAGCTGGGAAAAGTAATTCACACAGAGACTACACCAACAAAATGTGAACAGATCTTCAGAAAGAAAACGCTGAAGGTGAATAGAAAGAAGATACAGTTGCTGAGGCAGAAAACAGAGGGAGCTGGGAATCCCATGTGGGGTGCCTAAATGCTATGGCTGATTCCTGGCCCCAAAGGGCACCTGAGGAAGGGGTGAGTCAAGGGACTGGGGGTCTGCTTACTCTCACCATGTACCTCTAGGATCTTAGCTGCTACAGGGGACCCCACACTCCCACAGATGTGTGAGATGGCAGGAGGATCTCCCCAGAGATTAGACAGAGATGGAGTTAGAGCAAGCTCAGAGCCAGGGACCTTTGAGTTTGGGGCAGCTCTGGCAGAGACTGGCCATAAGTGCCTACTGCTCAAGGCTGTCTGTCTCCCTCTGAGAGACTCTGGCCTCAGCTAACTGCTGGGGAGAGAACAGGGCCTACTTCTCCACTGGACATAGCATGTCTGTTCTGCAGGCCAGCTTGCCCACCAGCACCTCCCAAGGTCCCTGCCTAGCTGCCTTGTAGGAGTATGTAGTGTTCTCAGTGAAGCTTCTGATGCACAGCCTGGTGGCTTGCTCTACCTGAATACATTCTGACAGCCTGGGAAACCTTTGGATCTCCCACCACACTGGGAACCCAACCCCAAATGTCTGGAAAAGGGAACCAGGAGCAGGTCCTGGTGCCCCAGGGCTGTAGTCTGTAGGAGTGCCAAGCCAGGAACTGCTGGACACTTGAATTGGGAAGGAGCCCACACTCTCAGAAAACAGAGAGATGAGTTGCACAGGTTTGCAGGCTGGTATGGGGCCTAGGCATGCCTCCCTCCACAGGGCTGGCCCTGTAAGGGTGTGACCTATTTCCCTATCTGACCTCTCCCCATGGGAGCTCTGTGGCCCAAAAGACCTAATAATAATGACAGCAAAATTGTGAGCACAGTGCCAGTGATCAGAGGTGTCTCTCCCAAGGTCCATGAGCCGACCGGGTGAGGGGGGTCACTTTTCTCTCCCTAACATGGCAGAATACAGCTGCAAAAGCCAGGAACTTTGTGACTAAGAACCTATTGCTCTCAAGCACCATCTCCTGGATCACAGCCAAAACAGTACACCAAAAATCATTAATTCTCCCCTCTACATAACTATGTGCAAAAATTCAAAGACCCTGTACAGACCCTTAGTCTTGTGAAAACTTCCAGATATGTAGCCAGTGGACTATACTCAGTTTACATCACAATTAAAGGAATACCAGCTCTCCCAGATGAGAAAATCAGCATAAAAACTCTGGCCATTAAAAAAGAGCATCCCCTTAACCTCCAAAGGAGCCTGTTAGCTCATTAGCAGTTGGGTTCTTAACCAGTCTGAATTGTCTAAAATGACAGATGTGGAATTCAGAATCTAGATGGCAACGAAGCTCATCAAGATTGAGAAAATTGAAAATCCAAGGAAGCCAAGCCATCCAGTAAAACAGTTTAACAGCTGAAAGACAATACCCATTTTAAGAAAGACTCAAACTGAACTTCTTGAGGAGAAAAGTTCACTACAAGAATTTCATAATACAATCAGAAGTATTAATGGAAGAATAGACCAACCTGAGGAAAGAATCTCAGAGCTCAAAGACCAGTTTTTCAAATCAACACAGTCAAAATAAAAGGAAGTAAAATGAACAAAACATCCAAGAAATATGGAATTTTGTAAAGACACTAAATTTACAACCCATCAGCATTCCTGAGAGAGAAAGAGAGAATAAGAAACTTGGAAAATATATTTGAAGGTAGTCTATTAAAATTTCCCCAATCTCGTTAGAGAGATTGAAATGTTAAGTACAAGAAATACAGACAACTCCAGCAAGATACCCCATTCCGAAATCTCCTTACCAGGCAGGTCTTCCAGACCTGGGCCTCTGGCTACCCCTTGCCAGAGTTATCAAGTCAGTAGCAACTTGGCAACTCCCTGGACAGAGCCTCCAGGGGCAACTGAAAATCTCTCTGCCATTGCCTCTGCAGCAGAACCTTCCTTGCTACCCTTGGAATAACAAAGGAGCAAAAACCCTAAGCACTTTATCCACACCTCCAGCAAGCTGCAGTCAACCCAAGGAGAGGAGTCTAGTCTGTCTCCTGTGGGCCCCACATATCCCCCACTGCTTGTCATCAAACAGGGAACCCCTGGTTTAGTTCCACAGCACAGACCCTGCATCCTGGACTGATTGCACTGAGGTATTGCTGACCCACGTCACTCTGGGGTAGAGCCCCCAGGAGACAAGCAAAGTGGTAGAGTAGCAGCCAACTGATGTGCTGCAGGAGCATCTGTAGCAGAATGTGGCCAGAGATGACCACCCCTCTAGGCTTGGCTTGCTCCCATAAGAGATGTTAGTTCTAGGGAAACTGTTGGACCTGATCTCTGAAGGGTGATATCGCACATCAAATACGGCTGGTCCGACCTGAACACTCCTTGGTGTTGGCCTCTCCCAGGGCCCCATCCTGGTCATACCTGCTAACAGGGAAGTCTCAGGTGCCCGGGAGGCCCACACCATAGCTTCTGCACCAGTGGGCCATGCCTGACTGGTGGACAGCTCCAACGAAGCAGTCCCTGTGGCTGTGTACCAGCCCACACATTTCATCCCCATACTGTAGCTTCCCCCAAACCCACACAACTGCCTGCATCACTTTGCTGGCCCATGTCTGCATGGGCAGGTTTTGCTTTACTTGCCCCACCAGCACACAGGAGTACAGTACTCCCCTCAACCTCTGTTGACTGCCATTGCAGATGGAGCCTTGGCAGGCACAGAGCCAGCAAGCCCCACCGCCACCAGTGCTCCACCCTTGTGTTAATGCTGCACAGAGAACAGAATATCCTCTCACACCCTGAGTGATCACTCCTGCTATGGGGCACAGAGATGGCATCCACACCTGTGCTGTCCAGCACCCCACTCCAAACTAACACTACCTCCAGTGCAGCAGTGCACACAGTCTCCACGAGGGCCCCCCTGCTCCCCACCAACACTTTGCTCCCACTACTGTGGTGAATGCCTGCAGGGAGGCAGGCACCCCTGAATCCACTAGCACTCTGATGCAGCTGGCACACCTTGGTCTGCCTAGCACAGTAGACTCCAAACGTTGAGGAGCCAGAGAACAATGTTGGGGCCCAATTCAAGTCCCTCAGACTTAGAGCACACAGTCCAGGATTTGGGAGCTGAACACTGGCCCCCTAAAATCTTCCAGAAACAAGGCCAATTGGTTGAATTCACTTTATGCCACAATCAGACACTCAAAATCATCAAATAGGATAAAAGAAAAAAAAACTGAAAGGTTAACAACCTCAAAGATTGAAAGTAGATAAGCCCACAAAGATGAGAAAGAATCAGCACAAGAATGCTGAAAACTCAAAAAGCCAGAGTACCTTCTTTCCTCCAAATGACAACATCACCTCTCCAGCAAGGGTTAAGGACTGGATTGAGGCTGAGATGGCTGAAATGACAGAAGTAGAATTCAGAATATGGATAGGAATGAAGTTCACTGAGCCACAGGAGTACATTGTAACCCAATGCAAGGAAGCTAAAAATCATAATAAAAAGAGCTGAAAGACAAAATAGCTAGTCTAGAGAAGAATGTAACCAGCCTGATAGAGCTGAAAAACACACTACAATAATTTCATAATGCAATCCCAACTATTAATAGACCAAGCAGAGGAAAGAACCTCAGAGCCTGAAGACTGCCTTTCTGAAATAATGCAGGCAGACATGAATAGAGAAAAAAGAGTGAAAAGGAATAAACAAACCTTCCAAGAAATATGGGATTGTGTAAAGAGACCCGACCTGCAACTGATTGGTGTACCTGAAAGAGGTGAGAAGAATGGAACCAACTTGGAAAACATATTTCAGGATATCACCCATGAGAACTTTCCCAACCTAGCAAGGCAGGCCAACATTCAAATTCAGGAAATGCAGACAACCCCAGTAAGATACTCCACAAGAAGATCAACCCCAAGATGCTTAATTATCAGAATCTCCAAGGTCAAAATGAAGGAAAAAATATTAAGGCAGCTAGAGAGAAAGGCCAGGTCATCTACAAAGGAGAGTCTGTCTTACTACCAGTGGACCTCTCAGTGGAAACCCTTCAAGCCAGAAGAGATTGGGGGCCAATAGTAAACATTCTAAAGAAAAGAAATTCCAACCCACAATTTCATATCTGGCCAAACTAAACTCCATAAGTGAAGGAGAAATAAGATCCTTTTCAGACAAGCAAATACTGAGGGAATTTGTTACCACTAGACCTGCCTTACAAGAGCTCTTGAAGGGGGGACTAAATATGGAAAGGAAAGACCAGTACCAACCACTACAAAAACACATTGAAGAATACAGACCAGTAATACTATGAAGCAATCACATAAACAAGTCTGCAAAATAACCAACTAGGATTATAATGACAGGATCAAATCCACACATAACAATACTAACTTTAAATATAAATGGGCTAAATGCCCCCAAAGACACAGCATGGCAAGCTGGATAAAGAACCAACACCCATTGGTATGCTGTCTTCAAGAGATCCATCTCACATGCAAAGACACACATAGGCTCAAAATAAAGGGATGGAGAAAAATCTACCAAGGAAATGGAAAACAAAAATTAGAGGTTGCAATCTTAATTACTGAGAAAACAGACTTTAACAAAGCTTTAAAAAGACAAGGGCATTACATAATGGTAAAGAGTTCCATTCAGGAAGAAAATGGAACTATCCTAAATATGTATGCACCCAATACAGGAACACCCTTGTAAAGCAAGTTCTTGGAGACTTTCAAAGAGACTTAGACCCCCCCCACACACACACACAACAATAGTAGGAGACTTTAACACCCTACTGACAATGTTAGATCATCAAGACAGAAAATTAACAAAGATATACAAGACCTGAACTCAGCACTGGATCAAATGGATACTGATAGATACCCCAAAACAACAGAATATACATTCATCTCATCACCACTTGGCATACTCTAAAAGCAATCACATAATCAGAAGTAAAACGCTCTTGAGCAAATTCAAAAGAACTGAAATCATACAAATGGTCTCTTGGACCACAGTGTCATAAAATTCGAAATCACAACAAAGAAATTCACTCAAAGCCATACAATTATGTGGAAACTGAATAATCTGCTCCTTAATGACTTTTGGGTAAATAATGAAATGAAGGGAGAAGTAAAGACATTCTTTGCAACTAATGAGAACAAAGATACAACATATCAGAATCTCTGGGACACAGCTAAGGCAGTATTAAAAGGGAAATTTGTAGCACTAAATGCCCACATCAAAAAGTTAGAAAGATCTCAAGTTAACAACCTAACATCACAACTAAAATAACTAGAGAACCAAAAGCAAACAATTTCCAAAGCTAGCAGAAGACAAGAAATAACCACGATCAGAGCTGAACTGAAGGAGATACAGACGGGAAAAATGATTCAAAAGATCAACCAATTGGCCAGTGCAGTGGCTCATGCCTGTAATCCCAGCACTTTGGGAGGCTGAGGTGGGTAGATTAGCTGAGGTCAAGAGATCGAGACCAGCGTGGCCAACATGGTGAAACCCTGTCTGTATTAAAAATACAAAAAATTAGCTGGGCACGGGGGCGGGTGCCTGTAATCCCAGCTACTTGGAAGGCTAAGACAGGAGAATTGCTTGAACTCAGCAGGTGGAGGTTGTAGTGAGCTAAGATCATGCCACTGCACTCCAGCCTGGGCAACAGAGTGAGACTCCATCTCAAAAAATAAAAATAAATAAATAAATAAAGATTAACAAATCTGGGATCCAGGAGTTGTTTATTTGAAAAAAAAAAAAACTAGTAAAATAGACCAGTAGCTAGACTAATAAAGAAGCAAAGAGAGAAGATTCAAATGTGCACTATCAGAAATGACATGGGGGATATTACCACTGACCCCACAGAAATACAGAAAACCATCAGAGAATATTATGAACACTTCTATGCAAATCAACTGGAAAACATAGAAGAAATGGATAAATTCCTGGATACATACCCCCTCCCAAGACTGAACAAGGAAGAAATTGAATCCCTGATCAGACCACTAACAAGCTCTGAAGTTGAGGCAGTAATAGCCTACCAACCAAAAAAAGCCCAGGACCAGACGGATTCACAGCTGAATTATACCAGATCTATAAAGAAGAGCTGGTACCATTTCTGCTGAAACTATTGAAAAAAAAAATTGAGGAGGAGGAACTCCTCTGTAACTCCTTGTATGAGGTCAGTATCATCCTGATACCAAAACCTGGCAGAAATACAACAAAAAAAGAAAACTTCAGGCCAGTATTCTTAATGAACATCGATACAAAAATCCTGAACAAAATACTGGCAAACAGAATCCAGCAGCACATCAAAAAGCTAATCGATCACAATCGAGTAGGCTTTATCCCTGGGATGAAAGGTTGATTCAACATACACATACCAGTAAATGTGATTGACCACATAAACAGAGCTAAAGATAAAAACCACATGATTATCTCAATGGATGCAGAAAAGGCTTTTGAGAAAATTTAACACCCATTCATGTTAAACTCTCAATAAACTAGGTATTGAAGGGAATATACCTCAAAATAACAAGAGTCATATATGACAAGCCCACAGCCAATATCATACTGAATAGGCAAAAGTTTGAAGCATTCTGCTTGAAAACTGGCACCAAACAAGGATGTCCTCTCTCACCACTCCTATTCAACATAGTACTGGAAGTTCTGGCCAGGGTGATGAGGCAAGAGAAGGAAAGAGTATTCAAATAGGAAGAGAGGAAGTCAGATTATCTTTGCTTGTAGATGACACAATCCTATATCTAGAAAACCCCAAGTCTCAGTCCAAAAGCTTCTTAAACTGATAAACAGCTTCAGCAAAGTCTCAGGATACAAAATCAATGTGCAGAACATCACTAGCATTTCAATACACTAACAACACTGAAGTCAAGAGCCAAATCAGGAACAAACTCCCATTCACAGTTAGAATAAAATACCTAGAAATACAGTTAACTAAGAAGATGAAAGATCTCTGTAAGGAGAACTATGGACAACTGCTCAAAGAAATCAGAGATGACATGAACAAATGGAAAAACATTCTAGGCTCATGGATAGGAAGAATCAATATAATTAAAATGGCCCTGCTGACCAAAGCAATTTATAGATTCAGTGTTATACCTGTTAAGCTACCATTGACATTTTTCACAGAATTAGCAAAAACTTCTAAAATTCATATGGAACCGAAAAAGAGCCCTAATAGCCAAGGCAATTCTAAGCAAACAGAACAAAGCTGGAGGCATCGTGCTACTCAATTTTAAACTGCACTAAAGGGCCATAGTAACCAAAATAATATGGTACTGGTATAAATACAGACACATAAACCAATGGAACAGAATAGAGAACACAGAAATAAGACTTCACACCTAACTGATTTTTTTATAAACCTGACAAAAACAAGCAGTGGGGATTACCTATTCAATAAATGCTCCTGGGATAACTTGCTAGCCATATGCAGATTAAAACTGGACCCCTTCCTTACACCACATACAAAAATTAACGCAAAATGGATTAAATACTTAAATATAAATCCCAAAACTGTAAATACTCTGGGAGACAACCTAGGCAATACCGTTCAGGACATAGGCATGGGCAAAGATTTAATGGTGAAGATGACAAAACCAATTGCAACAAAAGTGAAAATTGATAATTGGGATTTAATTAAACTAAAGAGCTGCCCAGCAAAAAAAAAAAACTATCATCACAGTGAACAGACAGCCTACAGAATGGGGGAGAATTTTTGCAAACTATGCATCTGATAAAGGTCTAATATCTAGCATCTATAAGGAACTTAAATTTACAAGAAAAAAACCCATTAAGTTTACAAGAAAAACATTAAAAAGTGGGCAAAGGACATGAACAGACACTTTTCAAAAGAAGACATACATGTGGCCAACAATCGTGAAAAAAAGCTCTACATCACTGATCATTAGAGAAATGGAAATCATAACTACAATGACATACCATCTCATGCCAATAAGAGTGGCTATGATTAAAAAGTCAAAACACATGCTGGCGAGCTTGTGGAGAAAAAGAAACACTTTTACACTGTTGGTAGAAGTGTAAATTAGTTCAACCATTGTGGAAGTCAGGGTGGCTATTCCTCAAAGACGTAGAGGCGGAAATATCATTTGATCCAGCAATTCCATTACTGGGTATGTACACAAAGAAATGTAAATCATTCTATTATAAAGACACATGCATGCATATGTTCATTGCAACATATTCACAATAGCAAAGTCATGGAATCAACCTAAATGTCCATCAGTGATAGGCTGGATAAAAAATAACTGTGGTACATATACACCATGGAATACTATGCAGCATAAAAAGGAATGAGATCACGTCCTTTGTGGGGACATGGATGGAGCTGGAGGCCATTATTTTTAGCAAACTAATGTAGAAACAGGAAACCAAATACCTCATGTTCTCAGTTATAAGTGGGAGCTAAATGATGAGAATACATGGACACAAAGAGGGGAACAACACACACTGGGGCCTATTAGAGGGTGGAGGATGGGAGGAGGGAGAAGACCAGGAAAAATAACTAATGGGTACCAGGCTTACTACCTGGGTGACAAAATAATCTGTACAGCAAACCCCATGGCACAAGTTTACCTGTGTAACAAACCTGCATACGTACCCTAAACTTAAAATTAAGGCAAAAAAAAAAAAAAAAAAAAAAAAAAGCAAAAGTCAAGCCCTACCCCAGGTTTCCTTCCTATTGAAGTTAATATCTGGCCCTGCCACTGGTGACAGTCTGGGATGTTGGACTTTATCCTGTAGGAAATGGAGAATGTTGGAAAGCTTTTGAGCAAAAGAATGACATGGTTATAATAGTGCTATGGGAAGAATGACCTAACAGTGATGTGCAAGACTAATGAGAGAAGGTAGGAAGACTAATTAGAAGGTTATCATAATAATCACAACACAGAATTATGGGGGAGTATAAAAGCAGAGATGATAAAGCATTGAAAGAGAATGGAAAGAAGGTGCAAGTAATAAAAATGAGTCAAAAGTTCTTACTCAGGGTTTTGGAGCTCTGGTGACTAAGAGAAGTGTAGTGTCATTATTATGATTAGGTACATTAGGGATGGAGGCTGTTTTTTGGAGAAAATATGATGAGTTCTGCCTGAGAGTTCTGATCTGATAGCTGTGAATGTTAGTTCTTATATATGGCTTTAGTTGGTGTCATTCACTTTCATACAAAATGGTTTTGCAGTCTTGATTCTAGGTTAATATTTCCCAGGTTACTGATTTGACTTAAATATATTTGCTAAATGCATAACTGATGCTGCTTCAATTTTACCTGTCATTTTCTTCTGTAAATTCATCAGAAGAAACTTCTTTTTTGAAATGTACTATTTAATGTTCTGGGTTTTTTCCTAGTTATTTGCAAGTCACCTTTGTAATGCTTTCTAAAGATACATTTCAGTCTATTTTCAACTAAAAATCCCTTCAAAAGACATCTGAGCATCTTTGTTCACCAAAAGCATTTAGCAGTGCCATGTTCACTACAAGCTTTCAAAAAAGATTTGTTAAATGATTAAAGTTTGTGGTTTGTTTACAACCTAGGCTTATTTCTTTAAAATAAAATAATTTAGCATGCTGTTGTATAAAGAGCACTAATCAGAATCAGAAGAGCTGGGCTGTAGCCTGGCTGTGTTCCTGAGTAGATCAGTGATGTGAGCAAGTCAAGCTAACCTCTTTAGACCTAACTTCTTCAGCTAGCTCATAAATGGTTTCAACTAAATCTCTGATTCTCTTCTACCACTCCAGTAGCACTCTTCTAGTTATATTTCATGTAGCAGATATGATACCTTTTAGAAAACATGGTTCCTTTCCTCAAGGAACCAGGGATGTGTCTAGACTTGAGAGTATCTAATTTAAATAACACTTTTTTATTTTCACCTAATACTCTGAGGCAAAAGTCATCCAGTCCAAGCTTTTTAAAAATTCATTTACTTTCAACTTTCCTTGTCATCTAGCAAAAGGCAGTATTATCCCCTACATTACTCCTTCTACAAAGACTGTCAACATTTTATCAGATTTTTGTGCAATTAATGTGTTTGATGGATAGGATGTAGTAATCCAACTATGAACAAATGGCCAATAAACTGCACATGAAAAAATTGCTTATCATTAAAAAATATACTTCAAAACCACAATGTTACACTACTTCACACCCATTAGAATGCCTCCAATGTTTTTTAAAAGGTAGCATTTTTTAAGTCAAAGAAGAAGAGCACATTGTTTTCTGGGTAAATTTCATAGCAAAGATACGACCTTTATTTGGCATTGTTTGTTTCCTATTTCTCAAAAAAGTTGTTTGAGGAAATTTTATTTTTACTTTAATACACAGCAATATAACATATGGTTTTAATAGTGAAAAGTACTTTATTGTCTCCTTGAACAACCAAGAAATGTTTTTTGGCATGCTACATATTGTTAAAATCTGCTTTTTCAGAGATATATTTATTTTTTGTGACTATATAAAAACAAGCTGACAGAACAGTACTTGGGGATGTATTTCAATTGAAAAAAGAGCCACTTTTGCATCTAGGAAGGAAATCTTTACATTCTAGAGACTGAAATTAGGTAACTTTTTTTTTTTAGATATAAAATCAGTGGGATTCAGTACTTTTATTTTTTATTATACTTTAAGTTCTGGGGTACATGTGCAGAACGTGCAAGTTTGTAAACATAGGTATATATGTGCCATGGTGGTTTGCTGCACCCATCAACCCATCATCTACATTAGGTGTTTCTCCTAATGCAATAGGTCCCCTAGTCCCCCACCCCTGACAGGCTCCAGTGTGTCATGTTCCCCTCCCTGTGCCCATATGTTCTCATTGTTCACCTCCCACTTATGAGTGAGAACATGTGGTGTTTGGTATTCTTTTCTTGTGTTAATTTGCTGAGAATGATGGTTTCCAGCGTCATCCATGTCCCTACAAAGGACATGAACTCATCCTTTTTAATGGCTGTATAGTATTCCATGGTGTATATGTGCCACATTTTCTTAATCAAGTCTATCATTGATGGACATTTGGGTTGGTTCCAAGTCTTTGCTATTGTGAATAGTGCCACAGTAAACATATGTGTGCATGTGTCTTTATAGCAGCATGATTTATAATCCTTTGGGTATACGCCCAGTAAGGGGATGGCTGGGTCAAATGCTATTTCTAGTTCTACATCCTTGAGGAATCGCCACACTGTCTTCCACAATGGTTGAACTAGTTTACAGTCCCACCAACAGTGTAAAAGTGTTCCTATTTCTGCACATCCTCTCCAGCATCTGTTGTTTCCTGACTTTTTAATGATTGCCATTCTAACTGGTGTGAGATAGTATCTCATTGTGGTTTTTATTTGCATTTCTCTGATGGCCAGTCTGTGCCACATTTCTTTATCCAGTCTATCACTGATGGGCATTTGGGTTGGTTCCAAGTCTTTGCTATTGTGAATAGTGCCACAGTAAACATATATGTGCATGTNTGTTTCCTGACTTTTTAATGATCGCCATTCTAACTGGTGTGAGATGGTACCTCATTGTGGTTTTATTTGCATTTCTCTGATGGCCAGTCTGTGCCACATTTCTTTATCCAGTCTATCACTGATGGGCATTTGGGTTGGTTCCAAGTCTTTGCTATTGTGAATAGTGCCACAGTAAACATATATGTGCATGTATCTTTATAGTAGAATGATTTATAATCCTTTGGGTATATACCCAGTAATGGGATTGCTGGGTCAAATGGTATTTCTAACTCTACATCCTTGAGGAATCACCACACTACTTCCACAGCAGTCGAACTAATTTACACTCCCACCAACAGTGTAAAAGCATTCCTATTTCTCCAGATCCTCTCCAGCATCTGTTATTTCCTGACTTTTTTAATGATTGCCATTCTAACTGGCATGAGATGATATCTCATTGTGGTTTTGATTTGCATTTCTCTAATGACCAGTGATCATGAGCTTTTTTTCATATGTTTGTTGGCTGCATAAATGTCTTCTTTTGAGAAGTATCTATTCATATCCTTTACCTACTTTTTTGTGGGTTTTTTGTTTTGTTTTTTTCTTGTAAATTTGTTTAGGTTCTTTGTAGATATTAGCCCTCTGTCAGATGGGTAGATTGCAAAAAGTTTTTCCCATTATATAGGTAGCCTGTTCACTCTGATGATAGTTTCTTTTGCTGTGCAGAAGCTCTTAAATTTAATTAGATCCCATTTGTCTATTTTAGCTTTTGTTGCCATTGTTTTTGGTGTTTTAGTTGTGAATTCTTTGCCATGCCTATGTGCTGAATGGTATTGCCTAGGCTTTCTTCCAGGGTTTTTATTGATTTAGATCTTACATTTAAGTCTTTAATCCATCTTGAGTTAATTTTTGTATAAGGTGTAAGGAAGGAATCCAGTTTCAGCTTTCTGCATATGGCTAGCCAGTTTTCCCAACACCATATATTAAATATGGTTTGTCAAAGATCAGATGCTTGTAGATGTGTGGTGTTATTTCTGAGGCCTCTGTTCTGTTCCATTGGTCTATACATCTGTTTTGATACCAGTACCATGATGTTTTGTTGCTGTAGCCTTATAATGTAGTTTGAAGTCACATAGCGTGATGCCTCCAGGTTTGTTCTTTTTGCTTAGGATTGTCTTGGCTATGCAGGCTCTTTTTTTTTTGTTTTTTGGTTCCATATGAAATTTGAGCAGTGGTTTGTAGTTCCCCTTGAAGAGGTCCTTCGCATCCCTTGTAAGTTGGATTCCTGGGTAGTTTAGTCTCTTTGTAGCAATTGTGAATGGGAGTTTACTCATGATTTGGCTGTTTGTTATTGGTGTATAGGAATTCTTGTGATTTTTGCACATTGATTTTGTATCCTGAGACTTTGCTGAAGTTGCTTATCAGCTTAAGGAGATTTTGGGCTGAGATGATGGAGTTTTCTAAATATACAGTCATGTCATCTGCAAACCGAGAGAATTTGACTTCCTCTTTTCCTAATTGAATACCCTTTATTTCTTTCTCTTGCCTGATTGCCCTGGCCAAACTTCCAATTCTGTGTTGAATAGGACTGGTGAGAGAGGGCATCCTTGTCTTGTGCCAGTTTTCAAAGGGAATGCTTCCAGTTTTTGCCCATTCAGTATGATATTGGCTGTGAGTTTATCATAAATAGCTCTTATTATTTTGAGATATGTTCCATCAATACCAAATTTATTGAGTTTTTAGCNTCTGATAGTAGTTTGTATTTCTTTGGGGTCGGTGGTGATATCCCCTTTATCATTTTTTATTGAGTCTATTTGATTCTTCTCTCTTTTCTTGTTTATTAGTCTGGCTATCCGTGTATCTATTTTGTTGTTTTTTCAAAAAACCAGCTCCTGGATTTATTGATTCTTTTTTGAAGGGTTTTTTTGTGTCTCTGTCTCCTTCAGTTCTGCTCTGATCTTAGTTATTTCTCATCTTCTGCTAGCTTTTGAATTTGTTTGCTCTTGCTTCTCTAGTTCTTTTAATTGTGATGTTAGAGTGTCAATGTTAGCTCTTTCCTGCTTTCTCTTGTGGGCATTTAGTGCTATAAATTTCCCTCTATACACTGCTTTAAATGTGTTCCCGAGATTCTGGTACATTGTTTCTTTGTTCTCACTGGTTTCAAAGAACATCTTTATTTCTGCCTTCGTTTTGTTTTGTACCCAGTAGTCATTCAGGAGCAGGTTGTTCAGTTTCCATGTAGTTGTGTGGTTTTGAGTGAGTTTCTTAATCCTGAGTTCTAATTTGATTGCACTCTGGTCTGAGAGACTGTTTTGATTTCTGTTTTTTTTGCATTTGCTGAGGAGTGTTTTACTTCCAATTATGTGGTGCAGAGCTCTGTAGATGTCTGTTAGGTCTGCTTGGTCCAGAGCTGAATTCAAGTCCTGGATATTAATTTTATGTCTCATTGATCTGTTTAATATTGACAGTGGGGTGTTAAAGTCTCCCACTGTTATGTGGGAATGTAAGTCTCTTTGTACATCTCTAAGAACTTGTTTTATGAATCTGGGTGCTCCTGTATTGGGTGCATATATATTTAGGATAGTTAGCTCTTCTTGTTGCATTGATTCCCTTTACCATTATATAGTGCCCTTGTTTGTCTCTTTTGATCTTTGTTGGTTTAAAGTCTGTTTTATCAGAGACTAGGATTGCAACCCCTGATTTTTCTTGCTTTCCATTTGCTTGGTAAATATTCCTCCATTCCTTTATTTTGAGCCTATATGTATCTTTGCATGTGAGATGGGTCTCCTGAATACAGCACTGATGGTTCTTGACTTATCCAATTTGCCCGTGTGTGTCTTTTAATTGAGGCATTTAGCCCATTTACATTTAAAGTTAATATTGTTATGTGTGAATTTGATCCTGTCATGATGTTAGCTGATTATTTTGCCCATTAGTTGATGACTTGATGCAGTTTCTTCACAGTGTCGATGGTCTTTACAATTTGGTATGTTTTTGCAGTGGCTGGTACCCATTATTCTTTCCATGTTTAGTGCTTCCTTCACTAGCTCTTGTAAGGCAGTCATGATGGTGACAAAATCAACATTTACTTGTTTGTAAAGGATTTTATTTCTCCTTCACTTATGAAGCTTTGTTTGACTGGATATGAAATTCTGGGTTGAAAATTCTTTTAAGAATGTTGAATATCAGCCCCCACTCTCTTCTGGCTTGTAGGGTTTCTGCAGAGAGATCTGCTCTTAGTCTGATGGGCTTCCCTTTGTGGGTAACTCGACCTTTCTCTCTGGCTGCCCTTAACATTTTTTCCTTCATTTCAACGTTGGTGAATCTGACAATTATGTGTCTTGAGGTTGCTCTTCTCGAGGAGTATCTTTTGTGATGTTCTCTGTATTTCCTGAATTTGAATGTTGGCCTGTCTTACTAGGTGGGGAAGTTCTCCTGGATAATATCCTGAAGAGTGTTTTCCAACTTGGTTCCATTCTCCCTGTCAACTTTCAGGTACACCAAACATAGATTTGGTCTTTTCACATAGTCCCATATTTCTTGGTGGCTTTGTTCATTTCTTTTCACTCTTTTTTCTCTAATCTTGTCTTCTCACTTTATTTCGGTAAGGTGATCTGCAATCTCTGGTATCCTTTCTTCTGCCTGATTTGGCAGTGTATGCTTCACGAAGTTCTCATGCTGTTTTTTTCAGCTCCATTATGTCATTCATGTTCCTCTCTAAACTGGTTATTGTAGTTAGCAATTTGTCTAACCTTTTTTCAATGTTCTTAGCTTCCTTGCATTGGGTTAGAACATGCTCCTTTAGCTTGGAGCGGTTTGTTATTACCCACCTTCTGAAGCCTACTTCTGTCAGTTCATCAACCTCATTCTCTGTCCAGTTTTGTTCCCTTGCTAGCGAGGAGTTTTGATCCTTTGGAGAAAAGAGGCATTCTGGCTTTTAGAATTTTCAGCCTTTTAGTGCTGGTTTCTCCCCATCTTTGTGGATTTATCAACCTTTGGTCTTTATGTTGGTGACCTTTGGGTGGGGTCTCTGAGTGGACATCCTTTTTGTTGATGTTGATACTGTTCCTTTCTGTTTGTTAGTATTCCTTCTAACAGTCAGGCCCCTGTGCTGCAGGTCTACTGGATTTTGCTGGAGGTCCACTCCAGTGCTGTTTGCCTGGGTATCACTAGCAGAGGCTGCAGAATGGCAAAGATTGCTGCCTGTTCCTTCCTCTAGAAGCTTCATCCCAGAGGGGCACACACTAGATGCCAGCCAGAGCTTTCCTGTATGAGTGAAATTAGGTAACTTTTTAAAAAGATTACATGTAAACTTTTTTTTTTTTTTTTTTGGCTCAGTAACACTATTTTAAGTATTTATTTAAAGATCTAGTACTCTTAGCTTTTCTGACACTGTCACATCTGCCCTATCATATTGAGGTTATTTCTGAGGTAGTGCTAGTTTGACCTGTGTCCATATGAGCACACTCTAAAGTAGTGTTTCTCAACTTTTTTTTTTGCATTAGCCTCCCCCAACTTCCCCACCAGATACATTTTAGACATCTTTCCCTAATTTCCTCTACCATGACACTGTAATACCACTGCATATCTGTTTTTGTACTGTGTTTCTGTGCTTTATGTGATTTTTTCATCCTCCAACATCAATTTTCACACTCTTGGAGGTATAACACATCTGAAAAAATCATGCCTTACAGAGAATATATGAAATTCCAACTCTCACTACCCCAGATCCAAGATAACCTTTATCTGGGATGTTTATGGATGATGAGATTATTTGAGGCCACACCAAATTAGGCTCCCTGAAAACTATGATTAGGGCTCATATTCCCAGAGCTGCAGTAGAACTGAAAGTTGTAATCTTCTAATTTTGTCTGAATGTTTAACAGGGAATTCTAAATTGATACACCATCAGGATTCACCTCAAGTAAGATTATCCAGGATTCCTTTGCTACATCCATAATTAGTTTATCTACTCTTCTTTATTCTTAATATGTTGAACAAGACTTAGGACTTTATAAATATACTTAGGAGATCATAGTTTCACTACTATACCCATTAATATGAGTTATCTGATGCAACTTGAAGTTGTACATAGCTTGCACTGTCAGTATTGATGGGTGAATGCATATGTAGAAAAGTCTGAAGTGGTATGCAATATGGATAGTCTTTTTTTTAAGAAAGAGAAAAATGTTTTACTAAGAATCTGATTGTTAAACAGCTAAGTTGTTGGAGCAACTATGAGAGAATGGCCTAGGCAATTAGTAGAACCAAGGTATTTTTGGCATTTGATTGTGTTGTCCATACTCTCACTTTCCACGTTTAGGACAGTAGTTTTAAAATAAGAGAAACTGAAGATGTTGGAAAAAAAATTCCCATTAAATGTGAATGATCTTAGATGATAGAAACTGAAATTGTTTTCCTAGCACGATGTTCATCATTCTTTAGATTTCAGATTTCCAAACTACGTTTCAGTAAAGGATTGTCCTGTACAGTAAAGTCTCAATTTTAGAATTTTCTTCCTCTGAAATAATTTTAAAATGAATGATACCTTCTTAAGGAATAATGGTATGCTCAGTGTTCTAGGATTCAACTTCAACATTTTTCTAAGTCCTTCTATAAGAAGGTAAAACTCAGTTTCAAGTTTGTCAACAACCTTTACTCCTATTGTCAAGAATTTCTATTCAACAAACTGCAAAGTACTGTTATAAAAGTAATAAAGGTAAAAAAGTGGTACCCATGAGATTCACATTGTCTTCAAAATTATTGATAGGAGTAAGGATTTATAACAGCTTTTAAAAAAACAATTCTGACAGAATTTATGGGAAATACTATTTTAATTTTTAAATCCCTCTTAACTGTAGTCAGTAAGTACTAACAATCAACACATCCAATTACTGTCATTTAGCTGTGGGCTCCCTACAGCCTGCACATGATGGCTTATATACCTTGGTTATGCAGATTAAAATTGTTAACTGGGCTGGGTGCAGTGGCTCACATCTGTAATCCCAGCACTTTGGGAGGTCGAGGCGGTTGGATCACCTGAGGCCAGGAGTTCAAGACCAGACTGACCAACATGGTGAAACCCCATCTCTACTAAAAATACAAAAAGTTAGCCAGGCGTGGTGGTGGGCACCTGTAATCCCAGCTATTCAGGAGGCTGAGGCAGGAGAATTGCTTGAACCCAGGAGTCGGAGGTTGCAGTGAGCCAAGATCGCACCATTGCACTCCAGCTTGGACAACAAAAGTAAAACTCTGTCTCA
>NW_016826674.1:25978-28384 GCF_001698545.2 Rhinopithecus bieti
AAAAAAAAAAAAAAAAAAAAAAAAAATTGTTAACTTGTGGTGTTAGAGAATTCAGTTATTTGTTCTTAAAAATCAAGATGAAGTCTTTGATTCTGTAAATAACTTTTTTTCTCTAATCAAAAATGAGGGGCCTTAAATGTTACTAAAGACATAATAATAAATTTTGTTCTAATATACTTAAAATTTAGGATAGCCAATAAAAGCCCATTGTAATAACAACCTTCAACAAAATTATTAAGCAGAGGAAGAAAGTATGATATGTATACGTCAAGTAGTATTCCACTAAGTATTTTCATTATTGAGTGCCTTGTTAGGTTTATCTTTCCATTTGCTTTAGTATCTTTGATTTCTTTAACTTCATTGTTTTTCATTTCAGTAAAGAAATTCTAACTCACAATCTTATATTACATGCTCCTAGAAAATTCATACTCTGAGTTTCCATAATATATACCTCAAGTATTTGAAGGACCTTAAACTTTTTTATTATTAAATACCATATACTTAATTATCTGAGTATGAAAAGCACCTAAACATTTTCATCTATGTATACAGCTGTGCTTGAAAAGATAAATAACTGATCAACAGAGTTTTCCATTTCACACTTTGTGTTTTTTAGTGTTTATTTTGACAAGGTCTTATCATCTGCAACGGATAATTTGCCTTCTTAGCTTCCTGTTGTCTCTATAATATGCCTGCTCTACCATTTTTCCATGCCAACTTGATCTATTTGTTGTTACTTACCAATCGTTCAGATCTAAAAGCTATCCTTCTGTCTGTTCACACTGCTCAAAGATGACTTTACCTCAATAAATAGCGTGTATGTGCGTGCTTCTACTGCCATATATCTTCCTACTACTGGTATTAAAATTAAAACATTCACAGAAGCTTATAATGCAAATAACTAGAACAGAGACTCTTAGAGCTCTTTTAAAGGTCTCATTTTAAAAATCTGTTACAGTTATATTCAAAATAAAATGTTAAGCAATTTGCTATGTAAATAAAGGCCTTATAATAGATAATGACCATTAACAACTTTTAAAACCATATTAGTAAGACCAGTGTTTCAGTTGGAGGTAAGGCTTTTCCTTAAAAATGTGAAAGACTATAAAAAAGAATGAAACGTATTGAGAGCCTGCACCAACTAAGCAATGCCATCTGGCATAAACACAATTGGAATTAATTTTTTAACCTAAGAAGAATTTTATTTATATTATAATAAAAGGTAAGGTTATAAAAGTAAATAAATATTTTAACATTTAGGCATACAATGTACATTTTACTAAGAATCTGATTAATGTAAAAAGTTAAAGGCTATATGACATACCTACATGAATTTGACAATGTAGTTTTTCCGTTCTCTTGGTGTCATTTTGAAATCTAATATCACTGTCAGAATTATGAAACATTTAGCAGCTAGTTATCTTGATATTAAATCCAACCAGCTAAAATCTGAGAGTAAACACACAGTATTTCTGCTATTCATAGTTTTTTTCTTAACTCAAGCTTATCTCATAAAACCTAGTCTTTTGTTTGGATAATCCTGCTGACTTACTGTTATTATTTATTCTAATATACAGCAAACTGATTCATAGTAAATTATTCCCCAAAATTAGAGAAACTTTCATTAGAAATATTGAGAAACTTTCATGAGAAATAATTTGAATACAAGAATTAGGGTGGGATACAATAATGTTCATTAAAGACAATACAGTGGTTGATAGCAGTTGTAGGAAGCATTTCTTAAAAACTGGAAGGTAAACTATCATAACATCCCTAAACCAATGTGTGTGGCCCATTTCCTTGATTAGGTAAAAATGCAAAAGAAAATCACTTCTGAATATTTACTACTTCTGAATATTACACTTCTGAAATATCACTATTTCAATTTAGGGGGAACATGCTAAAGAAATTAACATAGTCTCAATAAATTGAGCACATAATGCCACTCCCACCATAGAGACTGGCTCTACAGAGATAGAACTGTAGGTATTTTCTAACTATTTTCTAGCTGTTTAAATAAAATTCAAATACTAGAAGTTATAGTTGTAATAAAAATTACACTTGACTGTAAAGTAGTAGTCTTAGGTTAAAAGAATGCTCTTCTGCAGCAAATTATAGTGTTACTGGCAGCATGTATAAATAGCATGAAAAAGTGACTATTTTCCAAGCAAGTACCCATGGAAAAAGAAAATCATTTATATGAAGATTGTATAACTTAATATACTGTAAAGTTACAGAATTACATAATTCTAAGAATACCTTTACCCTTGTTTCTGAAGAATATTAGTGTGAAAAAATATTTTGGCATTAACTGCTACGATAATTACTTACCTGTTTCTTGTACAAAACCAACTTAATAGCTACAGGGTTACCTTATTTTTATGTGTAGTCAGAATCAAAATGGAA
>NW_016826674.1:32386-33683 GCF_001698545.2 Rhinopithecus bieti
GAGCTAACTGGATTTAATAAAAATAATATTAAGAGACTATACTAACGAGTTTCCCAATAACCCCTTTTTAAAAAATTCAAGCTACTTTATGAATAAGTTTGGGGTTATTTTGTTGGATATTGCCTTAAAAATAAGCAATAAGAGCTCTAAAATAAGTCCTAGGCTTACTATTCTTTGGATAAATCCTTTCTCATGTTAAAAAACTTCAATGTGGCTGTCTAGGAAACCGCAGCGTCGGTGGGCAGGGGCTGGCGGCCAGAGCTGGGCAGGGGGTGGAGGCGGGGGCTCGGCTGTCTCCAGGGCTGCCACGCAGAGCGTGGGCTTCGTAGCGTGGACAAAGCCATGTTTCTAATGTGTTTCTAATGTGAAACACTGTTTGTTTCTAATGTGGCTGTAGTTGGCATTCTATCCCATACCAAGATACCTTTTGAGATGAAGAAACAGAGGTACAGAGGGATTAAGTAGCCTGCTCAAGTTCACACAGCTAACTAAAAGTAAATCAGAAAAATAAAGAACGGGCATCAAATTTGAAGTGGCCACAAATTCTATTAAAGCAGAAGAAATAGTGTGAACCATAAAAGAGAACCAGTTTCCTCTCTACTCTGCAATTTAGAGGAAAAATTTTCATCCAAGGACAAATCAGAAGATGGCCGAATAGGAAGAGCTCCAGCCTCCAGCTGCCAGCATGAGCGACACAGAAGATGGGTGATTTCTGCATTTTCCACTGAGGTGCAGACCGACACCTCACACAGTGGGGTACACCCCTGAGACGAAGCTTCCAGAGCAAGAATCAGACAGCAGCACTCACTGTTCGGCAATATTCTATCTTCTCCAGCCTCCACTGCTGATACCCAGGCAAACAGGGTCTGGAGTGGACCTCAAGCAATCTCCAACAGACCTACGGCTGTTGGAGGTCCTGACTGTTAGAAAGAAAGTCAGGGTCTTTCTGTTAGGGTCCTGACTGTTAGAAAGAAAACTAACAAACAGAAAGGACAGCCACACCAAAACCCCATCAGTACGTCACCAGCATCAAAGACCAAAGGCAGATAAAACCACAAAGATGGGGAAAAGCAGTACAGAAAAGCTGGAAATTCAAAAAATCAGAGCGCATCTCCCCCTCCAAAGGAACGCAGCTCATCGCCGGCAATGGATCAAAGCTGGACGGAGAATGACTTCAACCAGTTGAGAGAAGGCTTCTGTGGATAAAATTTCACAGAGCTAAAGAAGGAACTACGTAATCAGTGCAAAGAAACTAAAAATCTTGAAAAAAGAATGGAAGAATGGATAACTAGACTAA
>NW_016826674.1:38078-55995 GCF_001698545.2 Rhinopithecus bieti
GAAACCATCATTCTCAGCAAACTATCACAAGAACAGAAAACCAAACACCACATGTTCTCACTCATAGGTGGGAATTGAACAATGAGATCACTTGGACTCTGGAAGGGGAACATCACACACGGGGGCCTATTATGGGGAGGGATGGCACTGGGAGTTATACCTGATGTATATGACGAGTTGATAGGTGCTGACGAGTTGATGGGTGCAGCACACCAACATGGCACAAGTATACATATGTAACAAACCTGCACGTTGTGCACATGTACCCTAGACCTTAAAGTATAATAAATAAATAAATAAATAACGTAATAGAATTAAAGTTTTAGGCTGAGCATGGTGACTCACGCCTGTAATCCCAGCACTTTGGGAGGCCAAGACGGGTGGATCAAGAAGTCAGGAGTTCAAGAGCAGCCTGGCCAACGTGGTGAAACTCTATCTCTACAAAAATACAAAAAAATAAAAAAAAATAAAAAAAAAAAAATTCAATGTATGTTCTTGTCGATTTTGTCAAAGATCAGTTGGCTATAAATATGTGACTTTATTTCTGGGTTCTCTATTATGTTCCGTTGGTTTATGTGTTTGTTTTTCATATGAGTACCATGCTGCTTTGGTTACTGTAGCCTTGTAATATAATTTGAAGTCAAGTAATGTAATGCTTCCAGCTTTGTTCTTTTTGCTTAGAATCGCTTTTGCTATTAGGGCTCTTTTTGGTTCCATGTGAATTTTAGGATTGTTTTTTCTAATTTTGTGGAAAAATGATATTGGCATTTTGATAGGAACTGCATTGAATCTGCAGATTGCTTTGGGCAGTATAGGCAAGGACACTCTTTTCAATAAATGGTGCTGGTAAATTGGATTGCCATATGCAGAAGAATTAAACTGGACCCATATTTATCACCGTATAGAAAAATTAAGATCGATTATAGACTTAAATGTAAGATCTGAAACTATAAAAATACTAGGAAAAAAAAACCTAGGGAAAACTTTTATGGAAATGGGTGTAAACAAAGAATTCCAAAGACCTCAAAAGCATAGGCAACAAAACCAAAAATAGACAAATGAGACTTTATCAAACTAAAAAATTTCAGCATAGCAAAATAAATAATCAACAGAATGAACAGAAAACCTGCAGAATAGGAGAAAATATTTGCAAATTTTGGATCTGACAAGGAACTACCATTCAGAATTTATAAGGAACTCAAGGAATTCAACCAAAACCCCTAATCATCATGTTAAAACTGGACAAAGGAGATCAGTAGACATTTTTCAAAAGAAGACACCCAAAAGGACAAGAGGCATATGAAAAAATGCTAATCACTAATCACCAGGGAAATGCAAATTAAAATTACAATGAGATATGCCTTATTCCAGTCAGAATGACAAAAAAAAAGAGAGAAAAAAGTTACCACAGTGAGATATGTCTTACTCCAGTCAGAATGGGAAGGAAAAAAAAAAAGAGAGAGAAAATAACAGATGTTGGCAAGGGTGCGGAGAAAAGGGAACTCTTATACACTGTTGCTGGGAATGTACATTTGTATAACCTCTATGGAAAACATTATAAAGATTTCTCAGAGACCTAAAAATAGAACTACCATTCGATCCAGCATTTCCACTATGGGGTATCTACCTAAAGGAAAAGAAATCACTGTATCAAAAAGATACCGCCACCTGTATGTTTATTGCAGCATTCTTCACAAAAGCAAAGACATGGAATCAACCTAAGTGTCCATCCGTGGATGACTGGATAAAGAAGATGTGGTATACATACCCAATGGAATACTACTCAGCCGTAAAAACAAATGAAATTAATGTCTTTTGTAGCAACATGGATGGAGGTAATTATCTTAAGTGAAACAAATCAGCCATAGAAAGACAAATACCACATGTTCTCACATAAGTGGGAGCTATATAATGTATACACATGGACATAGAATGTGGAATGACAGGCAATGGAGACTTGGAAGGGTAAGCCATTGGTGGGGTAGATGCTGAGAAATTATTTAAGGGTACAATGTATGTTATTAAGGTGGTGGATACCCTAAAAGCTCTGACTTCACCACTATGCAATGTATGCATGTAGCAAAATTGTAATTGTACCCCATAATTTATAAAAATCAAACGAACAACAAAAAACTGAAAGTAAATGAAAAGCACACTGACCGCTGGTGGACTTTTACTCTTCTCAATGTATGTGAAAAGTTCATACAGAACCACTCCAAAGCTCCAAACATCTGAGGCCACAGAAAACTTGCTCTCTGTCAGTGATTCTGGGGCATACCTGTAATATATGAAGAACATTTAAAAGACAGTTAACTTGATATGTGGACTCTTGATTTTACCTGCAAATCATTGTATAAATAAATTTTTAAAAAGTGTAGAGAAAAGAGTTATCACAGCAGGCCTGAGGCTTCTATGATTAAAAGGGCCTTTTTTGCCTGGCACCTGTGAGCTTAGATTTCAGGAGGGATTCCACAATTCCCTGAATAAGAGTGGCTCACTATGCCTAGATTATTTGTGCAAATAATATGGTTTATACTAATATCTACTTTTCTTCTGGGAGTCTGTAAATTTAGTATGTGCCAGGCAGAGTGTGCCTAATTTTGCTTTGTGTTACTTCCCTATAAGGAATCATAACCATGAATATGGATATATGGTGAGTCCTGTGAGTCTTCCTAGCAAATCGCCAACCTGGGGGTGGTCTTGGGAACCTCTGACAGAGAAAGATAACTAAAATCCAAGGACATTTATTTTTGTCTCTGTAGACAGCACCAAGGTTAACTGCAGAGTACCTTCTAAGAAGTGACAATAAGCTGCTCTTTGCAAGTTAAGCTTTAAATGAATCCATATAAGTATCCTGCAGAAAAAAAAATGGTTCCAAGGCAAGACTTAAAGCTGTAAAAGAAAGAACCTGTTAATCAGAAGAGCGGGTGACTATGAGAAGGAATACAGAAAGTGAAAAGTCACAGAAATGGTGCCATTGTTCACTCAAGCATTAACACTATCCAAGGGAAAGTTTTGGCCCAGTGGACTGGGAGTATCATGGTTCCATTGCTAAGTTTATCTTTATTATAGAGACAGCTACAGAGATGTGTTTTGGACTGATGAGATTAAAAATGTGAATTACATAGATTTAATCTCTCCTTCAAAATACCATTTAAGTTTCCTTATTTCCACAAATCCTTCCCTGCCTACTCCAGGTCTTATTGCCCTCAGGCCATTGATTTCCTATAGTACTGGCAGTCCACACTACATAATTAAACACCCTAATGCTATATTCTTTTTATATTTAGTCTTTACAAATTTTACATATCTAGTTATGTTAGTATCAAATGTATGTTAGTTTTTATCCCACAAGGGGAAAGTAATGTTCTTGAAGACAGCACTATTCCCTCACTTCTTGTAAAATATGCTTTTCCTCTGGTTTTCATATAGCACTCATTGTAATTTCCCGCACATTTCCACAGCTGTTTTTTTCACTTATGTAAGGGTAAATACAAATTTAAAAGAAACAAAATTAATTCCCCTGTTGAAAATAAGAAGAAAGACTCTTCCTTCTTTGTTCTTAGAGCATTCAGAAAACTTGTAAATTCTTTGTCTTTTTGAAATGTATGTAAATCTTTTAAAAATCTCTTGCTTCAAAGCCTCTTGCCAGCTTTATGACCCATGAATGTCTTTCTCAAGAACCTGTAACCATCTCTTGGGAATACAGTCATCAAGGAAGATAGCGCCCTTAATCCCAGTTTCTGTGGGAGCGTAGAAGCCTCACTTCAGCAGGAGCCTCCTTCCAAGCTGCAAAACTATCTCCTGTCATGAAGATATGAAAAGTGTTTTTTTACCTTTGTATAAAGCCAATTAGCAAAGTCACTCCAATTACCAAGTGAATTTAGAATAAACTACATATGCGACAAATAGTGCTGTCAAGTCTTACTTGAGGACTAGTTAATGTTTATCCTAAGAACTTCAATGAAAGGGGTTATATCAGGTTGGCTATATAAAAGGGTAAGATTTCCTTCTGTCTTTGCAGTCTCTTAGGGGACTACTTGTGATACACATCACATCCTGCTCTAATGCTTACTCGATCATAAAATTGTTTTCCTTCTCTTCTATCTTTGTGGAAAAGTTTTCTGGGTTGGGAGATTTTGTTTTCAATTATACTTTTCCAACACTACTAATTCTTTTCTGCCTCTTCTAAATTGAAGGTTTCCCAGGTCTCATCATCAGATTTATTCCTCTCTTGGTTAAAAGCTTTCCCTTAGATAGTATCATCCACCTATATACTAAAGTCTCCCAAATTTATAACCATATCTTTGAATTTTCTTTAGTGCTCCAGACTTTTAGAACATTTCCACATTAAAGATCTATAGGCAAACAGAATTCCAATCTCTTTCCAAAACTTGCTGATTACTTTATGTTTCTTATGCAGTAAATAGCATCACAATCTATTTAACTGCTCAAGCTGAAAATCTTAATTATTTTTGACTCATCTTTCACTCCAGTGTCTAATGACCCACCAAGTCCCTTTAGAGTATAGCTTAGAAATATCTCAAATCAGTCTCCTAACCCATTGTTATAGTTTAGGTCACATCCTTATCTCATGAATAGTACAGAGGTCATCGAACAAGGTGAAGAATAATGTACAAAGATCATCCGATGGGTACTTCTATAGTAAAAAGAGTATAAGGATCCTCTAGGAGTCCAAAATCCTGTTTCACCAATTTTTTAAAACATTTAAGCAGAGGCACTGTTTTCCCCTAGTTATCAGCATCAACCCCTAGGACATGCCATAACATATTGTTAGCTTAAAACAAAAGAGCATTTTGAACAAGAAAACAATATAGATAACAAAGTTTCTTTTAAATGAAATTGAGTTTTTTAAAAAATGATATGATGGGCCAAATCCTGTGAATAAAAATTATGTGAGTTCTTTCAGACTTCAGATTTAGTGTTTGCTATGTGTCTCCTCCAAAATTCGGGTGTTGTCAATGCAATGGTATTAACAGGTGGGGCCTTTAAGAGATGATTAGGCCATGAGGGCTTCTCCCTCATGAATAGGATGAAGGCCCTTATGAGAGGCTTCATGCAGCATTTGGCCCCTCTTGCCCTTCCACTTTTGTCCATGTGAGGACGTGGCGTTCCTCCTCCCTGAAGGATGCAGCAGCAAGGGTCAATCTTGGAAAGCAGAGAGCAGCTCTCACCAGACGCCTGAACCTGCCAGCACCTTTTTCATGGACTCCGAACCTCTAGAAGTGTGAGAAATAAATTTCTGTTCTTTATAAATTATCCATTGTCAGGTATTGTTATAGCAGCATAAAAGGACTAAGACAGTGTTTATTATTCAGTAAGTTAGCTAAAACCTATCAACTCATATCCCAAAATATTTACACAAAATTTAATGAACTTCATTGCACTATATAAAATATTTATTCTACTTGCAAATATAAAAATAAAACTATATGCTAATTGCCTGATTTGATTTTAGCAGTATATACTGTTTTCATTAAATACATAGGAAAATTTTGATCATGATGAAAAATAAGTTATTTCTGATTTTCATATAAGTTGTTTCTAATTATTCCCCAAAGTCATACATCAGTATTCACTTCATACCTTCCCCTAACACATTTACTGAAGGAATAACCATGTCTTTTACCACATACCCTACTTCATAAGTTATAATCTTAGTCATATTTTACTGTGTATTATTTATTGCAAATTAAGTAATGAGAAATTATCTTTTCATAATATGAAATTAATTATGCCAGATATGTATCATCTTAAGCTTATCCTGACTGCCCTCATGATTTTTTCACATGTATAGGCAGAGATACAGGTCCCAAAGCTTATATAATTTGAAGTCTTTTTTTTTTTAGGCTTTCATTATGACAAATAATACAAAATTATACATGAAAGTACATAATTTTCTATGTAAAATTAGAAAGGAACCTTGGAAGGAAGGAGCTCTGGATATGCTTCATTGGGTTCCTAATAAACATACCTCCATGCATTTGTTCTGTCATTTGTTTCTCAGGTTTTAAATCACATATTATTAATATATTCAGTGACTTGAAAAATGCAGTCCGAGTTTTCCTGTCAGAAATTGTCATTTATTTGATGCCTGGCATTACCAAATGGGTTGTATGAAGGACATTCTTCACAAAATCTACTCAACCTTTGAGGTAGCTCAGAGGTTTGCTATGTTTAAATCATATATTTAAAACATGATCAAATGTTATTAATAATAATGTATTAATAATATTCTATTTTTCCAAACTTTTCTGAATGTATTAGTTTAAACAAGGTACCTCCATGTGACAGTGTAACATATAGTTGGAATTAATTTTAAAAACTTTTTGAGAAAACAGATGAACCTGATGACTGGTTAGTAAACTCATTTTTGAAAGTCAAGTGGTTTTAATTCTCTGCTTTTAATAAAATTGAAAAATAATAGATCTGATTGAATGAAACTGCCAGATAACAGATAATTGTAATGGTATGTATTTTCTTTTTTTTGAGATGGAGTCTCCTCTATCGCCCACAGGCTGGAGTGCAGTGCGGATCTCAGCTCCACTGCAAGTACTCGGCCCTCTCGGGTTTACGCCATTCTCCTGCCTCAGTCCTCCGAGTTAGCTGAGACTACAGGCGCCTGCCACATCGCCCGGCTAGTTTTTTGTATTTTTTTTTTGGATGGAGACGGTTCCTGGGTTAGCCAGGATGGTCTCAATCTCACTGACCCTCGAGTGATCCACCCGTCTCGGCCTCCCAAGGGCTTGGGATACAAGCTTGAGCCATCCGCGCGCCGCCTACGTAATTTTTTCCTTACAATCTCAGAAGCGGAATCATAGAATAGATGAATGATACTGGTTATAACAAAAACTCCTGTCCATTTCACGTCCACCATTTACACAAACAAGTGATTCTCAGTGTTGACATTCTCGTAAAGTGCAAAAATGAATACAGAATTTATGCTTAACGTTATTCCCTATTATAGAATACTAAATATATAGTCACCCAAGATCTTACAATCAATTGGAGGGAGGATTGCTTCCATGTCCAACCAATAAAATTTTTAAGAGGCAATTGTCCAATTTGTGATTGCTTTGGGAAACGTGTATCCTAGTAACTTCAATGATAACCAGAAGAAAATGATGGAATAGTTACACGTTTGTTATGGTCACAGGAAAATTTTTAATTAATTTCAACTAGTCTATAACTCATTTTGAGTACATAAAAATAAGGTGATTATCCAAACACAAAAATGTAACACTTATTGCAAAATTGGATGAGAGAAGGGAAATGGAAATACAATTTTATTTATTATTTTTTTTATTTTTATTATTATTTTTTTTTTTTATGAGACGAGTCTTGCTCTGCCACCCAGGGGCTGAGTGCAGTGCCTGATCTCAGCTCAACTGCAAGCTCCGCTCCCGGGTTTACGTCCATTCTCCAGCCCAGCCCCCGAGTGCTGAGAACTACAGGCGCACCGCCTTGTCGCCGGGCTAGTTTTTGTATTTTAAGTAGAGACAGGGGGTTTCACCGTATTAGCCAGGATGGTGCGTCGAGCTTCCTGACCTCATGATCCGCCCGTCTCGGCCTCCAAGAGTGCTGGGATTACAGGCTTGAGCCACCGCGCCCAGCGGAAATACAATTTAAAGAGAAAAAGCAAGAGCAAAGTTTGCTAGAAAAAAAAAAAAAAAAGAATAGAAAGTCTGTTCATATATATTTTTAAGTTGGTGATAAGTGGGTATCAAATTGCTGCACTATTTATTTTGAGATGGAGTCTTGCTCTATCGCCCAGGCTGGAGTGCAGTGGCGAGGTCTTGGCTCACTGCAAGCACCATTTAGATTCAGTTGGACACATTTAAAAGATTGACATAGCTGCCATTTAAATGTCATATTTAAAATACATTATAACTACTTAAACTTACAAAAAAATTAGCTATCAATTTAAAATGTATGAGGATGTGGTTTTCAAAATTCTTTCAGTGAGTATATATACTTAAAAGGTTTGAAAACCAATGACCTAGATCCTTGTAAAATCTGTCTAATTAGCTATTTCTCTACTATTAGCCTCTCCTTAATACAATGTCCCCTCTATGTCAGTAGTTCTCAAAGCTTTTGATCTCAGGCTTCCCTGTACACTCTTAAAAATTACTGAGGTTGCCAAAAAACTTTTGTTTCGGTGAGTTATATCTACCAGTATTTACCATATTAAATATTAAAGCTAATAAAATATGTGTTTATTAATTTATCTAAAAACCATTACCTGTTAACATAAGTAATATATTTTATGAAAATACATTACTTATGAAAATAACTATTTCCAAAATAAACTTTGATAAGAGTCACATTGTTTTATATTTTTGCAAGTTTCTTTAATGTTTGGTTAAATAGAAAACATATCTTGTTGCCCCTGGAAGACTATGCTTATGAAAAAATGAGTGAAAAGGGCAAATAACATCCATTATTATGAAAATACTTTTTACTTCACAGACATCCTAAAAGGGAGTCCCAGAGGTCCCCACACTTTCAGAACTGCTGTTCTATAATAAAAGTAAAGCTATCTTTCTAAAATGTGAATCTCACCATGTTATTCCCCTGGATAAAGCCTCTAATTTCCCACCTTATACACTGTCTACTAAAGAACGTCTGAACTCATTAACGTGGTGTACTGGGTTTGTGGTAGTCCATGTACACTGCTATAACAGAGTACCTGACAATGGATAATTTATAAACAAATTTATTTCTCACACTTCTGGAGGTTGGGAGTCCATGATAAAGGTGCTGGCAGGTTCAGGTGTATGGTGAGGGCTGCTCTCTGCTTCCAAGGGGAGCTTTGTTGCCGCATCTTTCAGAGGAGAGGAACGCCGTGTCCTCACATGGACGAAAGTGGAGGGCAAGAGGGGCCAAATGCTGCATGAAGCCTCTTATAAGGGCCTTAATCCCATTCATGAGGGAGAGGCCAACTCAACCAATAGTTGAAATGTCATCTTAGTTATCTTACATAAACCTTCAGCTGAATTACTTGTACTGTTATGTTTTCCCATTACCTTAATTATTGTACTTACACACTACATTGCAATGATTTGATTATACATTTGATTTTTCCTAATTATGAGCTCTTAAAGGGAAGGGGCTATGGGTAGTGTACCTGTCAGTTGAATTTGCCTATCACATCAAACTTTTCCTTTTAGTTCAGCCTTCCAACTAAGGGATAGTCCTTCTTTTCTGATGCTAATCCTATCTTCATATCCCTAGCTCCCTGTATAGTATTTGGAGCACAGTAGAGTCTTAATATTTATATAGCTTGTATTCATTAAGTATACCCAAATCTCTGGATCTTCATATACAAATATTTCTTGATTGCCAGCTAATTTTAACCTCTTTAATTTTTCATTCTGAAAACAATAAAAGAATTAAATTCATGTATCACTGGAGATATGGCCAAAACAGATGATTATTTTAGATGAGTCTTACTTTTAGTTTCACTCATACCCTAAAATAATTAGATGAAGGCAGTTATAATGATTATGAGGACATTCCTCAAGAAGTCTTTTAATATTATGAAAATCTCAAACCTACACAAATTAGAGAACAATTAATGCCAGATTAAAGCATTATCATGGTTAGGAAGGCTTACAGGCATGAACTCTGGGATCAGACTTTTTGGTTTGAATCCCGGTCCAATGATTTACTAGTCATGCCACCTTGGGTAAGCTATTCAGTTCTCCATGCTTAAAATAGAGATAATAATCATACATGTTCTCCAAGTGTTGTTATGAGGATTAAATGAGATTATCCATAAAATACATTGAGTCCAATGTAAGCCTACAATACATGTTCAGTGTTTTTTTTTAAAAAAAAATTATTATACTTTAAGTTCTGGGAAACGTGCAGAATGTGCAGGTTTGTTAACATAGGTATACACATGCCATGGTGGTTTGCTGCACCCATCAACCACATTAGGTATTTCTCTTAATGCTATCCCTCCCCTAGACCCCCACCCCTGGACAGGCCTTGGTGTGTGATATTCCCTTCCCTGTGTCCATGTATTCTCATTGTTCAACTCCCACTTATGAGTGAGAACAAGAGGTGTATGGTTTTCTGTTCCTGTATTAGTTTGCTGAGAATGATGGTTTCCAGCGTCATCCATGTCCTGCAAAGGACATGAACTCATCCTTTTTTATAGCTGTATAGTATTCTATGGTGTATATGTGCCACAATTTTCTTTATCCAGTCTATCACTGATGGGCATTTGGGTTGGTTCCAAGTCTTTGCTATTGTGAGTAGTGCCACAATAAACATACATATGCATGTGTCTTTATAGTAGAATGATTTATAATCCTTTGGGTATATACCCTGTAATGGAATTGCTGGGTCAAATGGTATTTCTAACTCTTGATCCTTGAGGAATTGCCACGCTATCTTCCACAATGGTTGAACTAATTTACACTCCCATCAACAATGTAAAAGCATTCCTATTTTTCCACATCCTCTTGAGCATCTGTTGTTTCCTGACTGTTTAATGGTCACCATTCTAACTGGCATGAGATGGTATCTCATTGTGGTTTTGATTTGCATTTCTCTGATGACCAGTGATGATGAGCTTTTTTTCATATGTTTGTTGGCCACATAAATGTCTTCTTTTGAGAAGTGTCTGTTCATATCCTTCACCCATTTTTTTGATGGGGTTGTTTTTTTCTTGTAAATTTGTTTAAGTTCTTTGTAGATTCTGGGTATTAGCCCTTTGTCAGATGAATAGATTGCAAAAATTTTCTCCCATTCTGTAGGTAGCCTGTTCACTCTGATCATAGTTTCCTTTACTATGTAGAAGCTCTTTAGTTTAATTAGATCCTATCTGTCTATTTTGGCTTTTGTTGCCATTGCCTTTGGTGTTTTAGTCATGAAGTATTTGTCCATGCCTATGTCCTGAATGGTATTGCCTAGGTTTTCTTCTAGGGATTTTATGTTTGTTTGTTTGTTTCTGAGCACGCACTGTTTATTGGGGGTGGCCTCCTGGGGTCGTTGCAACTGAGGAATTGCCACGCTATCTTCCACAATGGTTGAACTAATTTACACTCCCATCAACAATGTAAAAGCATTCCTATTTTCCACATCCTCTTGAGCATCTGTTGTTTCCTGACTGTTTAATGGTCACCATTCTAACTGGCATGAGATGGTATCTCATTGTGGTTTTGATTTGCATTTCTCTGATGACCAGTGATGATGAGCTTTTTTTCATATGTTTGTTGGCCACATAAATGTCTTCTTTTGAGAAGTGTCTGTTCATATCCTTCACCCATTTTTTTGATGGGGTTGTTTTTTTCTTGTAAATTTGTTTAAGTTCTTTGTAGATTCTGGGTATTAGCCCTTTGTCAGATGAATAGATTGCAAAATTTTCTCCCATTCTGTAGGTAGCCTGTTCACTCTGATCATAGTTTCCTTTACTATGTAGAAGCTCTTTAGTTTAATTAGATCCTATCTGTCTATTTTGGCTTTTGTTGCCATTGCCTTTGGTGTTTTAGTCATGAAGTATTTGTCCATGCCTATGTCCTGAATGGTATTGCCTAGGTTTTCTTCTAGGGATTTTATGTTTGTTTGTTTGTTTCTGAGCACGCACTGTTTATTGGGGGTGGCCTCCTGGGGTCGTTGCAACAGTGGACAGGTCTGGCCAGCCCTTCCCACCACACAGCTGGACAGAGCCCTAGTGGGGAGGAAGGCAGGAGGACATTTAATGGGATTTGCAGACACCAGATTCTTGATGGTCTGTGAGCCAGTCGCCATCTCATGGACCACGGGGCAGATGAACTCATTTTTCTGTTCCCATTCGGCCCTGGTCACCTCTAGGCAGCTGAAGACTAAGAAGCCAGAGCCCTTGGTTTTGCGGGGCTGCGTCATGCTATGCCAGGCATCCAGGAGCTGCACCTCGTTGTGCAGCTACTGCACCAAGGTGTGCTTAGGCTAGAAGTTCTGGATCAGGCAGGTGAGGGTGCGCTTGTCTAGGTTCCTCAGCTCTTCTAGCATTGCAAACACGTAGACCTCTGGGGGAGCACAAGGGTCGCTGATCTTGGTCATGGACTGCACAAGGGCCCTGGGCAGGTGGAGGTGGGTCACCCTGCACTGGTAGGTCTCCCCCTCAATCCAGTCTCTGGTGTCTACCAGCAGAGTGGACGTGATGATGAACATGCCACTGCACTGCTTCTCTTGCCTTAGGAGGACCTGGGCCACAGACTTCCCACTGGCCCGGGACCAGGTCAGCTTCACAGTCCCCTTGCTAGGTGCCAGGTCCACCACCAGACAGGTGATTGTGGGCAACTTGCGGATGAACAGGTAGAAGGGGCTGGGCCGGCTCAGGTAGGCACTCACCCCTTGTGGGTTGGAATCTGCACGCTTCTTGGCACTGTCCTCAAAGGCATTACCTTGATAGGTGACCTGGCAGGTGTAGGTGTGGTCGGGCAGCCAACGCTTCTGGGTGAGGGTGAGCTTGCTTTGTGTGGAGGCCAGCTCCCCCTTCAGCATGGGAGAGGCAATAGAGCAGTTCACATCCGCGACCTGCCCATCCTGCAGCCAGGTGATGGCACCTGGGGTGTACCCAAAAATGAGGCGCAGGAACTGGATGGTCAGGGAGAAGTGTCCACTGCCATCACAGGAGGACTGTAAGATCTTCATGGTGGGCAGGGTGAAGTCCCTAGAGTAGACACTGAAGGTACTGACCTGGCCTGCAGACCACAGAGTGTGTACAACGCTGCAGGTGAACATTTGCTTGTGGTCAGATGGCTGGTGGTGGCGTAGTGGCCAGAGGGTGTCAGGGTGGTGTCTGGGAAGGTCACAGCACTCCTGTTGAGGTAGCCTGTGTCCCAGGTCACAGTCACCGGCTTCAGGAAGTAGCTTGTGGCCAGGCAGCCCAGGGTCATGGAGGTGGCATCGGAGGTAATGTCTTTGCAGCAGGGGATCAAGGGGAAGACAGATGGGCCCTGTCTGGAAGCAGGACAGTCAAGGTCAGCTGAGACTGGCCTACCAGGGGAGTCTCCCTCTGAAGTCCTCTAGGCCAGTCTGGTCCAGCCTGGCCCAGGTCAGTCCAGTTTTGTTTTGTTTTTTTTTTTTTGATAACTAATGTTCTTTTCATTTTCTTTAAATTATGCCTAGGCACAATTTGCTGCTGGCTTTTGAAGAATAAGCCAAGTTTTCACAGCATCTCCCTCAAGTGATATGATGTCTCCACATTTTATAGTTAAGGCATTTTTTTTCTTTTCTGACAAAGTGTATGTTCTGTTACTTGCTTTCAGGTTTTGTTTACTAAAGAAAAAAAAAAGAAAGAAAAGAAATGCTCCTATCAGCCCAGACAACAGGGCCAAGACGCAGATTCAGGATCCATGGGGCAGGTCACAGGGTGACACGGTGGCTGAGATTTGGGGGCAGGGGGAGTGAGGCCAGTGAGAGGTGAGCCAGGGTCCCAGGGAGCTCCTGGATCCAGAGTCACCTTCCTTGCCCCCATCACTCCGAGCCTAATCAGGTCGGTGTTGGCTCAATGCTGAGAACAGTTGTGTGAGGTGTGGATGTGGATGAAGCCCAGGGCCTCCTGTGGGCGTTCTGGGCCCAGCCCACAGGGCTGAGGGCCAGTGGCTTGTCCCACAGAGGCATACCTTTCACATGTGCCCTGCGGGGTTGTGGGCTTTGCTCAGGCCCAGGTGCGCAGCTGAAAGCACCATCTGGGGGGGTCTCCGAACACGCCCGACATCTCACCGTTTCAAACAGGCTGTTTTGGGATTCACGTTCCGCTCTCGCACTTGCTGCTCCAAGTTCAGCATGACCGAGACAGCCTGGTGCAGGATAAGCAGTTTGGTCTGGGGCTTTTTGCTGTTGAGTGCAGTTGCCACATGTGCCCCAGCTCCTTAAGAGGCCTCTTAAGGGACTTGCAGTCGCTCCCTGGCGTTATTGGCCACCTGGCACTCCTTCTCCTGCTTCGCCTTCTGCTCTGGGGGGAGAAGGTCATCTTTGTCCTCGTCCTCGTCTGGGCTGGTCTGGACCTGGTGGTCCTTCAGCTCCTTCTTCTCCTCTTGAGTGGTCAGCCGCCGCCGTGTTCTCCTCATCCTCCTCCTCTGGCTTGATTTCACCAGTGGCCTGCTTTCCCTAGCCCACTGTAGGAGTCGGGAGGCCAAGAGTGGTCGGGGAGGGCGTCTGGCTAGCTGGAGAGGGCCACGTGGATGTGCATGAGGCTGGCGCTGCCCACAGGGCCGTCCTCAGGGTGTCAGCCTCCGACCAGGCCTGTGTGCAGCCCCCACCAGCAGCATGGGGCCGGCGAAGCCCAAGGCCAGCGCCCTGTCGCCAGGCAGCAGCGTGTGCCCGTTGCAGGCCGTGCCCACGGTGTGGCTGCAGAACACGTGGATGGCCTTGTTCAGGTGGTCTTCTATCTTACTCTGCAGGCCATAGAGACCCCCGTCGTAGCTGGGTGATAAGGCACCGGGGACTCCTGCTCCGGGCCAGTGCGACGTCCCTCCTAGGCCCTGGGGGGATCCGACGACAGTGGAGGAGCTGGACGAGAAGTTACTGCTTGAGTGATCCGGGGAGTAGATTGAGGACATGCCTGCCTGAGGGAGTCCCTGGAGCTGCCGGCTGTGGTCCCTCGCGAGCCCAGGAGGCTGTCGGCCCCGCTGACAGGCGGCCTGTGGCTAGAGACGCTGCTGTACGCGGCTCCGGGGGATCAAGGAGAAGGTGGATGCAGCCGGGAGCCCACCGTTCACCTCTGCTCTGTGCAGCCAGTAGCCCATGCGCTCATGCTGGTGCAGGCCGCCAAACGTGCTGCTGCCTCTGCCACTGCCCACAGGGCCGCTGCCAGGCGGGAGAGGTGGGGGGATGAGCCCCCGCCCAGCATGGAGCCAAAGCCCGCCTGGCCCAGGGAACTCCAGACCTCGGCTGAGGGGCTGAGGGGTGCAGGCTGCCATCTGCCATGTAGAAGGGGGCGGGATAGGCCCTGCTGGGGGTCTTGGCGAACAGGTAGGCGGCGGCATCCCTACCGTAGTCCTCACCTGAGCTGGGCAGGTATGCCGAGGATGGAAGGCAGGCGGGACCTTCTGGACCTTTGTGGACTGCGTGTCCAGGCCGCCGTCCGCCTCTCTCTGCCGGAGCTGCCGGCGTAGGAGGGGTAGTACTGGGAGGTCGCCTTCATGCCCGAAGGGAACAGGGGTCCGGGGCTGCTGAGGGCCAGCTCACCCGGCAGGAAGCCAGCCTGAGTCAGGCCGCCCACGCCTGCGTGTCTCCCAGAGGAGGCATAGACGTCCAGCTCGCTGCTCTTGCCTCCAAGTCACAGTCTCAGGAATGTGGATGAAGAGAGGCTGCTATGCGACTCAGCAAGGTGAGCGCCTTCGCTGAAGGTCCAGCTGGGGTCAAAGGAGGAGCTGTTCTGTTCGCCGCTGCCCCAGGAGCCTGAGCTGGGCCGGTCCTCAAGACCTGAACCTCTGAATTGCGACCTGGTCAGGGAGGCGGGCCGGCCCTTCCCGTTGGCGACGGGCAGCGGGAACATCATGCCGAAGTCCAGGAGGTTACTGAGCTCCTTGTCCGTGTCCACGGACGCCATCCTCTGTGGCTGGTTCATTCTCTTGGGGCCAGGGTGGGCACCTCAGACCTGGAAACCCTGCTGGGCAGGGCGGCATGAAGCATCTGCCCCTACCCCCAGAAAAGGGGCTTTGCAGCAGGGCCCCCAAGTGTCGCGCGTGGCCCGGGCCCTTCCCACCCCCGAGTGGCCAGTCCTCGGAGCAAAGAAAATAACACGGGTACTATAGTCAGCTGTTAAGGAGGTGGCAATGAGAATAATAGAAGGGGCTCAGGCATTGGTTGGTATATGACGGTATTTGCGGTTTCGATAATAAGGTCTTTAAAAGCCTGTGAGGAAAGGCATACCTGTAAGTGCAAGGCTACCAATAATAACGGAAGAGGAAGTGAAGGGTAAAGTCTTGAATAGTCCTATTTTTTGAATATCTTGTTCATCATTGAGATTGTGGATGATGGAGCCTGAGCATATAAATAATATAGCTTTAAAAAAGGCATGGGTGCAGACGTGAAGGAATGCTAGGTGTGGCTGATTAATGCCAGCTGTGACTATCGTAAGGCCCAGGTGGCTTGAGGTGGAGAATGCTATGACTTTTTAAATATCACATTGTGTTAGAGCACAGATTGCTGTAAATAAGGTGGTAATAGCCCCTAGAGATTACATGTAAAGGTCTGGGTTCAGAGGTTATTTTCTATTAAAGGGTAGAAGCAGATGAGTAGGAAAACTCCTGCTACAACTATAGTGCTGGAGTGGAGCAGGGCTGAGACTGGGGCTGGGCCTTCTATGGCGGATGGAAGTCAGGGATGGAGGCCGAATTTAGCTGACTTTCCTGCTTCTGCTAAAAGAAGGCGAATTAATGAAAGGGTAGATTAGAGGCAGGGTTTAGAATGAATGCTTGTTGAATCTCTCATGTGTGGGGGGAAAAGAGGAATCATACTATAGCTAAATAAAGCCAATATCACTGATGCGATTGTGCAGGACTGCTTGGAGGGCTGCTGTATTAGCATCTGCTCGGCCCTATAGTCAGCCAGTTAATAAGAAAGACATGATTCCTACACCTTCTCATCCAATAAAAGAGTTGAAAGAAGTTGTTGGCGGTAACCAGAATATTGTAATGAGGAAAATATCTGAAAAACTGATTAATGTTAGGGTCTGAGTTTATATATCATATTGAGAATTCTACAATAGATCAGGTAACAAATAGTGCTACTGGGATAAATATTATGGAGAAGTAGTCTAAAGCTTAGTGAGACTTTGTTTGGATTGTCATTCAATGTCAGTCTGAGATAATGACTTATTCGTCTGTATATATAAAAGTTGTTGGGATGAGGCTAATGGAGAAGGCGCATGTGATGGCTATTTTTACGTAATTTGGGTATGAATCTTTTTTGCAGGGGTTGACTAAGGTAATAATAATTGGTGTGTTTAAGGGGATTGGGGCTATTATAATAGTGGAAAAATACATATTTGTTACTTTTATTTGGAATTGCACCAATGTTTTTGGTTCCTAAGACCAATAGATGACTCCAATCCTTTAAAAGTTAAGCAAGCCATGTTGTTAGGCATGGGGGCATGAGTTAGCAGTTCTTCCATACTTTCTCAGTAGATAAGAAGTTGCAGGCTTCTATTATTAGATCCACAATTTAATGGTTTGGTTAAACTATAGCTACAGCATGTAAAGCCCATAATAATTTTAGGATTTAGGATAATAGAGAATAGGTGTAACATGTATAAATATTAATGTATTTTCTCATGTAAAGGAAGGTTTAATACTGTTAATGTAATATGTAAGTGTCCCTTGCTATGTCGTCGTGACTGGTATACATAGGGAGTAGAGGGCTGTAATTAGCGTATTAAGTCCTGTAAGCGTAACAAGTGATGTTTGATCAGGAGAATGAAGCCATGATCACAGAGTTCCCCTGTGATCTCATCATGCTGAGAATGATGATTTCCAGCTGCATCCATGTCCCTACAAAGGACATGAACTTGTCCTTTTTTATGGCTGCATAGTATTCCAAGGTGTATATGTGCCACATTTTCTTAATCCAGTCTGTCACTGATGGACATTTGGGTTGATTCCAAGTCTTTGCTATTGTGAATAGTGCTGCAATAAACATACGTGTGCATGTGTCTTTATAGAAGCATGATTTATAATCCTTTGGGTATATACCCAGTAATGGGATGGCTAGGTCATATGCTATTTCTAGTTCTAGATCCTTGAAGAATCGCCATACTGTTTTCCACAATGGTTGAACTAGTTTACACTCCCACCAACAGTGTAACGTGTTCCTATTTCTCCATATCCTCTCCAGCATCTGTTGTTTCCTGCCTTTTTAATGATCGCCATTCTAACTGGTATGAGATGGTATCTCA
>NW_016826674.1:59237-91231 GCF_001698545.2 Rhinopithecus bieti
GGTGTTCTCTGTATTTCCTGAATTTGAATATTGGCCTGCCTTGCTAGGTTGGGGAAGTTCTCCTGGATAATATCCTGAAAAGTGTTTTCCAACTTGGTTCCATTCTCCCCGTCACTTTCAGGTACACCAGTCAAATGTAGATTTGGTCTTTTCACATAGTCCCATATTTCTTGTAGGCTTTGTTCATTTCTTTATACTCTTTTTTTCTCTAAACTTCTCCTCTCACTTTATTTCATTAATTTGATCTTCAATCACGGATACCCTTTCTTCCACTTGATCAAGTCGGCTATTGAAGTTTGTGCATGTGTCACGTAGTTCTCGTGCCATGGTTTTCAGCTCCATCAGGTCATTTCAGGTCTTCTCTACACTGTTTATTCTAGTTAGCCATTCATCTAATCATTTTTCAAGGTTTTTAGCTTCCTTGCGATGGGTTCGAACATCCTCCTTTAGCTTGGAGAAGTTTGTTATTACCGACCTTCTGAAGCCTACTTTTGTCAGCTCGTCAAAGTCATTCCCTGTCCAGCTTTGTTCTGTTGCTGGCAAGGAGCTGTGATCCTTTGGAGGAGAAAAGGCCCTCTGGTTTTTAGAATTTTCAGCTTTTCTGCTCTGGTTTTTCCCCATCTTTGTGGTTTTATCTACTTTTGGTCTTTGGTGCTGGTAACCTACAGATGGGGTTTTGGTGTGGATGTCCTTTTTGTTGATGTTGATGCTATTCCTTTCTGTCTGTTAGTTTTCCTTCTAATAGGTCCCTCAGCTGCAGGTCTGTTGGAGTTTGCTGGAGGTCCTCTCCAGATCCTGTTTGCCTGGGTAACAGCAGTGGAGGCTGCAGAACAGCAAATAGTGCAGAACAGCCAATATTGCTGGCTGATCCTTCCTTGGAAAGCTTCATCCCAGAGAGGCACCCACCTGTGTGAGGTGTCAGTTGGCCCCTACCAGGAAGTGTCTCCCAGTTAGGCTATACAAGCATCAGGGACCCACTTTAGGAGGCAGTCTGTCCATTCTCAGAGCGCAAACACCATGCTGGGAGAACTACTGCTCTCTTCAGAGCTGTCAGACAGGGACGTTTAAGTCTGCAGAAGTTTCTGCTGCCTTTTTTTCAGCTATGCCCTGTCCCCAGAGGTGGGGTCTACAAAGGCAGCAGGCCTTGCAGAGCTGTGGTAGGCTCCACCCAGTTCAAGATTCCCTGGCCGCTTTGTTTACCTACTCAAGCCTCAGCAATGGCAGACGCCCCTCCCCCTGCCAGGCTGCTGCCTCAAGGGTCAATCTCAGACTGCTGTGCTAGCAGTGAGCAAGGCTCCATCGGCATAGGACCTGCCAAGCCAGGCATGGGATATAATCTTCTGGTGTCCCGTTTGCTAAGACACTTGGAAAAGCACAGTATTTGGGCGAGAGTGTCCCGATTTTCCAGGTATAGTCTGTCATGGCTTCTCTTGGCTAGGAAAGGGAAATCCCCCAACCCCTTGTGCTTCCCGGATGAGGTGATGTCCTGCCCTGCTTCAGCTCGCCCTCCGTGGGCTGCACCCACTGTCCAACCAGTCCCAATGAGATGAACCAGGTACCCTCAGTTGGAAATGCAGAAATCACCGTCTTCTGTATCGATCATGCTGGGAGCTGCAGACCGGAGCTCTTCCTCGGCCATCTCGTAAAGTGATATTTTAATTGGCGGAGGAAGCAGATAGTGAGAAATGTTGATGCAGTAATAACATGAAATCCATGAAAGCCTGTGGCTAAAAAGATTGTTGAGCCGTAGATCTCATCAGAGATAGTAAAAGCGGCCTCAAAGTATTCTGAGATTTGTAGGAGGGTGAAGTAAATACCTAAGGTAATTGTGATGGATAGTGCTAGAATTATTTGCTTTCAATTACCTTCTATCAGGCTGTGATGAGCCCAAGTAACTGAAACTCCTGATGCAAGTAATACAGATGTATTCAAGAGGGGTACTTCTAAGGGGTTGAGGGGAAAAATGCCTGTTGGGGGTCACTGTCCTCCTAATTCTGGCATTAGGGCTAGACCAGAGTGATAGAATGCCCAGAAGAAACCAGCAAAGAAGAATACTTCTGAGATAATAAATAGAATTATTCCAAATTGGAGGCCTTTTTGGACAACTGTTGTATGGTGGTCTTGAAATTTACTTTCTCGGATAATATTACATCATCATTTGTATACAGTTAGTGTGTTGATTAATAAGCCTAGGGTTAAAAGAGTAGTAGAATTAAAATGAAATCACATGGCCAGGCCAGATGTTGTTAGTAGAGCTGAGAGAGCTTCTGTTAGTGGTCAGGGGCTGGCTTTGACCATATGGCAAGCATAGTGTGAAGACATAAGCCTAAATAAGGTCTACGGCGAATTCGAGAATAGTCAGTGGGATTAGAATAATGAAAGCAACTGAAGCTGTGAGAAAACTAATAGTTAATAGTACTAGTGTGGCTCCTGCAATTAAATGTGTTACTAGATGACCGGCTGTAATGTTGGCTATTAATCGCACAGCTAATGCTATCGGGTTGAATAAATAGGCTAATGGTTTCAGTGATTACTACTATAGTGACAAGTGGCATAGGTGTGCCTTGTGGTAAAAAGTAAGCCACGGAGGTTTTCATTTTAAAGCGGAAGCCTGTAATTACTGCGCCTGCTCACAAGGGGATTGCTAAACCTAGGTTTATTGATAATTGGATAGTTGGTGTAAATGAATGGGGTAGAAGCCCAAGGAGGTTCATTGAGGCAGTGAAGATAATTAGGGATATTATTATAAGGGATCACGTTCGTCCTTTAATGTTATGGGTAACTATTATCTGTTTTAGTGCAGGTTGAATTAATCATTGTTGAACAGAAAATAATCGGTTACTAATTTGATGACTGGAGGTTGGAAATAGTGGGAAATAGAATGATTAATACTACTGCAGGTAGGCCTAGAATTGTAGGGGTAGCAAAAGAGGTGAATAGATTTCGTTCATTTTAATTCTCAGGGAGCCTTGTGTTTTGTTTTGATTATTTTGGTGTAGGGATAATATAAGTGAAATTTAATTTTAACTGAATAATGGAGAATAAAGTTATGATTATTGACAGGATAATAATGGATCATGCGGAAGTATCTAGTTGAGGCATTCACTGCAGAGAGGTGTAGACCCCCTCAATCTTTAACTTAAAAGGTTAATATTGAATAGCTTTACAGTGATATTATAATGTGGATGTGGATCAGGTTTTGAAATATTTTAAGGGGATTAGTTCTACGACAATAAGTATAAAACTGGTTAGATTCACAAATTTCTGAGCACTGTCCATAGTAAAGACCTGGTCATGTAGTGGTTAAGGTAGTTTGATTTAAGCATCTGGGGACTGCTTCTGTTTTGAGGCCTAATGAGGGGATAGTTCATGAATGCAGGATGTCTTCAGATAGGATTAACGTATGGATGGGTATTTCTACTGGGAGAATTGCTCGGTTATCAACTTTGACTCCTCGAAGTTCTCCTGGCTTTAAGTCTGGTGTTGGGGTTATATAAGAACTGAAGCTTAGGCTGGGTGTGGTGGCTCACGCCTGTAATCCCAGCACTTGGGGAGGCCGAGGCAGTCAGATCACGAGGTCAGGAGATGGAGACCATCATGGCTAACACGGTGAAATCCCGTCTCTACTAAAAATACAAAAAAATTAGCCAGGCGTGGTGGTGGGTGCCTGTAGTCCCAGCTACTCAGGAGGCTGAGGCAGGAGAATGGCATGAACCCGGGAGGCAGAGCAAGACTCCATCTCAAAAAAAGAAATAAAAAGAATTGAAGCTTAATTCTTCATAGTCTATATATTCATAGCTTCAATATCATTGATGACCAATGGCTTTGACGGTAAGAGAAGGATTATTAACTTCATCTGTTTTATATAGAATACGTAGGGATGGAAGGGCTTAAAATTAAGACAATGGCAGGTAAAATAGTTCCAACAGTCTCGATTTCTTGGGCATCTGTGGTACTAATATGAGTTAATTTTGTTGTATAGGGAAATAATGTATAGAACCAGGGAACTAATTAGGAAAATAATTATAAGAACGTGGTCATGGAAAGTGAGTGGTTCTTCTATGATACGGGATGTAGCATCTTGAAGTCCTAATTGAACTGGATGAGCCATTAAGACATATAGGATTTAGCCTATAACTTAACTTTGACAAAGTTATGTAATGAGTTTACTAATATCTTATCGAGAAAGTCATAGAGGTTATTGATTGGCTTGAAACCAGTTTCTGGAGGTTCAATTCCTTCCTTTTTCATTTAAGGATTTAATGTAGGTTGGCTCTTCGAATGTGTGGTAAGGTGGTGGAGAGCCGTAAAGTCACTCTAAATTAGTAGATGGTTGTTCAGTTGTTATAGTTTTTCTTTTAGAAACAAAGGCTTCTCAGATTATAAAAATTGTTAGCATAACTGCTGTTAATGAGATAAATGAGCCTAAGAATGAGATAATATTTCATGCGGTGTACGCATCAGGATGATCGGAATAATGTTGAGGCATACTGGATAGGCCAAGGAAGTGCTGTGGGAAAAAGGTTAAATTAACACCTATGAATATAATGGTGAAGTGAATTTTAGTGTAGGTCTGATTAAGCATATAACCTGAGAATAGGGGGAACCAGTGGTTAAAGCCTCCTATGATGGCGAACACTGCTCCTGTTGATAGGATGTAGTGGAAATGAGCTACAACATAGTATGTATCATGTAAAATAATATCTAGTGATGAATTAACTAGTACAATGCCGGTGAGACCTCCTACTGTGAAAAGGAAGATGAATCCTAGGGCTCAGAACATTGCAGGAGATCATTTGATGCTACCGCTGTGCAGTGTAGCTAATCAGCTAAAGACCTTGACACCAGTAGGGATAGCAATAATTACGGTAGCAGAGGTGAAGTATGCTCATGTGTCTACGTCTGTTCCTACTGTAAATATATGGTGTGCTCCTACGATAAACCCTAAGAAGCCAATAGATATTATGGCTCATACTATGCCCATATACCCAAATGGCTCCTTTTTTCCGGAGTAATACATCACGATATGGGAGATCATCCCAAATACTGATAGAATAAGTATATAAACTTCAGGGTGACTAAAGAATCAGAATAAATGTTGATACAAGATAGGATCACCCCCACCAGCAGGGTCAAAAAGTAGTGTTGAGGTTACGGTCAGTTAATAGTATAGTAATGCCAGCAGCTAGGACTGGGAGAGAAAGAAGTAGAAGTACTGCTGTAATGAGGACTGGTCGGACGAAAAGGGGTGTTTGATATTGGGATATGGCTGGGGCTTTATGTTAATAACTGTAGTAATAAAGTTAATGGTTCCTAAAATAGAATACCTGTCAAGTGAAGTGAGAAGATGGTAAGATCCACAAAGGATCTTGCATGTGTTAGGTTTCCTGCTAAAGGGGGATAAACTGTTCAGCTGGTTCCAGTGCCGGCTTCTACTACTGACGATGCAATAGGAGTAGGAAAGAGTGGGGGAGAAGTCAGAAGCTCATATTATTTATCCATGGAAATGCCGTATCAGGGGCACCAATTATCAGAGGGACTAGTCAGTTGCCCAAACCCCCAATTATAATTGGTATGACCATAAAGAAGATTATGATGAATGCGTGGGCAGTAACAATAACATTATAGATTTGGTCATCTCCTAGCAGAGTTCCTGGTTGACCTAATTCTGCTCGAATTAGAAGGCTTAAGGTGGTACCCACTATCCCTGCTCATGCACCAAATAGCAGGTATAGTGTTCAGGTATCTTTGTGGTTGGTTGAAAACAATCAACAATTGATAAACGTAAGTGGAAAAAAGGGTAAAATGGCTGAGTAAGCATTAGACTATAAATCTAAAGACAGAGGTCAAGACCTCTTTTTACCAGCCTTGAGATAATTTTTTATGTTGAATTGCAAATTCAAAAGAGCAGCTTCAATCCTCCCGGGGCTTCTCCCACCTACCACCCTCCCCCCACTTGGAGGGAGAAGTAGATTGAAGCTAGTTGATTAGGGTATTTAGCTGTTAACTAAATTTTTGTAGGTTTGAATTCCACCAATCTAGCAAGGGCTTAGCTTAATTAAAGTGGTTGATTTGCATTCAACTGATGCAGAATAGAGTTTTGCGATCCTTGGGTTTGTTACAGAAATTAAGTATAATTCACTTACTAAGGGCTTTGAAGGTCCCTGGTCTTATTTAACCTAAATTTCTAAGTTATAACTAGAATCAGTGGAGAGATGGGTAAGAGGAAGGTAGAAGAAATAAGTGAAGGGAGGAGTAATAAGGGTTTTGTGTTTTTGAATTGTCATTTTATTTTCGTATTACTAGATGTGGGGAATACTATCACTGAGATGGAGTAAATTAGGCGTATATAAAAGTACAGGTTGAGTCGTGTTATGATAGCTATAATGGTTGGGGTAATAAGACTATTGTTTTTCCAAAATTCTTGAATGATGACTCATTTAGGCAGAAATCCTGTTAATGGAGGTAAACCTCGTAGGGATAGTAGAATTAGTGAAACTATAGGTGTTAATCATGTTAATTTGTTTCAAGTGTGAGACAGTGACAGGGTTGTAGTGCTTATACTTAGGCTAAGTGCTAGAAATGTAGTAATTGTTAAAATAAGGTAAATAAATCAGATTTATAATGGTAATGTTTGGATTATAAGTTAGTACTGGGGTCATTCAACTTATATGAGTACTTGAGGAGTAGGCTAAGATTTTGCGGAATTGTGTTTGATTAACTCCTCCTCAACCACTTACTATAATGGATAGGATTGTAATAGATAGGAGACTGGTCGTGTTTATTGATGGGAACATTTGAAATACAATCAAGATAGGGGCTAGTTTTTGTCATGTGAGGAGAAGTGTGCCAGACATTAGAGAAGTTCCTTGGGTTACTTCTGGGACTCAGAAGTGAAAGAGGGCTTTTCCTAGTTTTATTACTAGGGCTGTTATTATTAAGGATGAAAACTGATTAATAGTGTTTATTATTGTCCATTGCCTGGAGGACAGGTTATTGAAATGGATACCTATAATGAGAATTATAGATGCAGTTGCTTGTGTAAGAAAATATTTGGTGGCTGCTTCTGTAGAGCGGAGATTTATTTTTTTAATCAAGATTGGGGTAAGAACTAGTATATTTATTCCTAGGCCTGTTCAGGTAAGAAATCATTGGGAACCTAGCATTGTGATAAGGGTTCCTGTGAAAACAGTAAGGGAAGATAATAAGTTGAGCTAATGGATTAATTAGTACGGGAAGGGTATAACCAACATTTTCAGGGGTATGGGCCCAATAGCTTATTTAGCTGAACTTACTTTACGATATGGGTTTAATATGTAGCACGGAGAATTTTGGAGTCTCAGGGATGGGTTCAATTCCTATAGTTCTAGAAATAAGAGGATTTTAACCTCTATTGTTTACTCTATCAAAGTAATCCTTTTGTCAGACTTATTTCCTATGTTTGGGGTGGAATGCTGGAAATTAGGACAGGCATTGAGACATATCATATGCAGAATGCTAATGTAAGTGGTTGGAAATTTTTTCATAAAAGGTATACAAGTTGCTTGTAGCGGAATTGGAGGTATGCTGTTTGGATTCATAAAAACTGGGCAGTTAAAAGGAGGGTCTTGGTAATGAAATTTATGGTATCTAGTTCTGGTGAATACATAGTGTGTAGTGCTCCTAGAAAAATAGTAGTAGGGCATTTATTACGATAATATTCATACATTCCGCTATAAAGAAGAAGGCAAATGAACTTGCAGCATATTCGACATTGAAGCCTGAAACTAGTTCTAATTCTCTCTCTGTCAAATCAAAAGGGGTTCGGTTAGTTTTTGCTCATGTGGAAATAAATCATATTATGGCTAAGGGTCATGATGGTAGGAGCAGTCAGAGTAATTCTTGTTTTGTGATGAGTGCATATAAGTTGAATGAGCCACTTATTAGTAGTACTGACAGCAGGATAATGGCTAGGGTGACTTCATATGAAATTGTCTGGGCCACACTGTAATGTGCCAATTAGTATATAATTTGAATTGGATGCTCATCCTGATCATAGAATGGAATAGACGGCTAGGCTTGATGTGGCTAGAATAAATAGGAGGCCTATATTAAAATTAATTAGGGGATCGGGTATAGGTAGGGGAGTCCAGAAGAGGAGGGCGATAGAAAGGGCCAGGGTTGGGGCAATGATATAAAGCGTAATAGAAAACGTTGAGGGTCGTAAGGGTTCTTCAGTGAAAAGTTTTACTGGATCAGCAAATGATTGAAACAGTCCATAGGGGCCTACAGTATTAGGTCCTTTGCATAACTGTATATAGCCTAAGATTTTTCATTCAGTAAGTGAGAGGAATGCTATAGTGATTAGAGTGGGAATAATAAATAGGAGAAGGTTAATTATAGGCATATTGTTAAGAAGAGGAGTTGAACCTCTGATTGTAAAGTTTTACGTTTTATGCTATTGCCAGGCTTTGCCATCTTAAGAAACCCTGTTCTTGGGTGGGGTATGTGGTGATTTCCTAGATTGAGATAGCATCATTTATGGGGGGAGGGTGCTTTATGAAGTTGGCCCTATTTCCCTTGTCTTTTCATACTAGGAGAAATGTTAAAGAGATAGAAACCGACCTGGATTACTCTGATGTGAAATCAGATCATGTAGGACTTCAATCGTTGAATAAACGAACCCTTAATAGTGGCTACACCATTAGGATGTCCTGATCCAACATCGAGGTCGTAAACCCTATTATCGATATGATAGAATAGGATTGCACTGTTAACCCTAGGGTAACTTGTGCTGTTGATCAAATTATTAGATCAATGTGTATTAACTCACTTAGACTAGTGCAGTCTTAGTTTAGGTTGTTCGGAGGTTGAATATGCTATGAGGTCACCCCAACCAAAATTTTTAATGCAGAGATAGTAGGTTAAGGCCTGTAGGCTTTTTGAGTTTTTATTTGCATTAATTAATTAAAGCTCCATGGGGTCTTCTCGTCTTATTTGTTTGTAACTGCCTCTTCACCGATAGGTCAATTTCACTGATTAAAAGTAAGAGATCGCTGAACCCTCATGTGGCCATTTGGTTAAGTCCCTATTTAGGGAACAAGTGATTATGCTACCTTTGCAAGGTCAAGGTACCGTTAAACATATGTCACTGGGCAGGCAGTGCCTCTAATACTGGTAATGCTGGAGGTGGTGTTTTTGGTAAACAGGCAAGGTAAGATTTGCTGAGTTCCTTTTACTTATTGCAATCTTTCCTTAGAACATGCCTGTGTGGGATTAGCAGTATAAATAATAGGGTGCTTATTGTCAAATATTTGGCTGTTAACTGTCAGTGGGTTATTCCGGTCTGATGTAAGCTTATGCAGTGGAGAATATTTTCATGTTATTTACATTAACATTATTGATTCTATTAAATAACGGATGTTGAGTTTGAACGCTTTCTTAATTGTTGGCTGCTTTTGGGCCAACTATGGAGATACTATTTTGTACTCTCTGTAGGAAGGTTGATTCCTAGGATCTAAAGAGCTGTCCCTCTTTAGATTAACAGTTAAACTTACAGGGAGATTAAGTAATTCTGTGGATAAATTTAAAGTTGAACTAAGATTCTATCTGGACAACCAGCTATCGCCAGGCTTGGTAGGCTTAGCACTGCTACTCATGAATCTTCCTACTATTTTGCCACATAAGTGAGTAAGTGGCTCTTTCAGCCATTCTTGTGTAGCTTGTTTGGTTTCGGGGGACTTGGTTATGGTTCTCTGTGTAAAGTTATTTCTACTTAATACTTTATGCAGAAGGTATAAGGGCTTGTCTTTGCTTTTTAATGCTTGGCTCAGTTCTTTCATCTTTTCCTTACAGTACTGTAGCTATTGTGCCAAGATAAGAATTTCTATTGCCTATACTTTTGTCTAAGGTTAATGGTTTAGGATGGTTTAATAATATTTTTAGTGGGGCTAGGGTTGGCTCAAAGTGATCAGGTTGTGATGAAATCTTCCAGGTGTAAGCTGGATGCTTTAGGTTAAGCAAGACTTTGGTTTGTCCAAGCGCACTTTCCAGTACACTTACCATATTATGACTTATCTCCTCTAGTCATGCATAGAGAATTTAAATATTTCTAGAATGATATTTGAGGAGGGTGACAGGTGGTGTGTGCGTGCTTCATGACCTTATTCAACCAAGCACTCTACTCTTGGTTTACTGCTAAATCCTCCTTGAGCTCTTAGATTTCATAAAGGTTGTCGTGAAATTTTCTGGGGTAGAAAATGTAGCCCATTTCTTGCCACCTCAGGAGCTACACCTTGACCTAACGTTTTTATGTATTTACTTGTGCTTACTTTATAACCTTAGGTGCTCTAATAGGATAACCTTGTTTTACAACTCTGATTGTTATGATAATAATCCCCTAATTAACTCAATTAAGCACCTAGCAATCGGCAGTATCTTCACCAGATTCCTCATCACTAACAGTATTATCCCTACTTCATCCCCCAAACAGATATACCACTCCACCTAAAGCTCACAGCCCTAGGTGTAACCACCCTAGGTCTCTTACTAGCAATGGAGCTTAATTTCATAACTAATAACCTTAAAGTACCCATTATAGACATTTAACTTCTCCAATATACTAGGTTTTTATTCAGCTACAATTCACCATTCAACCTTCAGAAGCCAAAATCTAGCTTCACTTCTAGACCCAGTTTGACTAGAAAAGTCTATACCAAAAACCATGTCACGAACCCAAACTTCAGCCTCTGTTACTGTATCTGCCCAAAAAGGCCTAACCTCTACTATTAATTATCTATTATCCTGAGTAATTTCAATTGCAACAAAAATACTAACAAACAATGATCAATCAGCAACCACCACTAACCAACACCCATAACTATACAAGGCAGCCGCACCTACAAAATCCTCATGAATCAACCCCTCCCCCTCAAAAATTAATCAACTCCCTACACTATTAAAATCAACTCTGATCACCACTGCATCATATTCAACTATTCACCAAACCAACATCAACTCTATTAATAATCCTAATAATAAAGCCTCTCAAATATCAGTACTTGACCCTCATGTTTCAGAATACTCCTCAATAGCTATCACCAGATTATAACCAAAAACAACCATTATACCACCCAAGTAAACCAAAAAGACTATTAACCCCATGAAAGCACCACCAAAATTCAACACAATACCACAACCCACAGCACCACTAATAATTAGCCCTAAGCCTCCATAAATAGGAGACAGTTTTGAAGAAAAACCTACAATCCCTATAAACAAGAAAACACTTAATAAAAATAAAGCATATGCCATTATTCCCATGTGGACTATAACCATGACTATAAGACCTAAAACAAAAAGGTTAAACGTGAGACTTAAAAGACCTAAATGTTCACTGTTACTGTAAATATAGAAATGGCAAACTATTAAATAACAACAATAAAGTTTGAAGTCTATGCTGTAAAATTTCATTTATCGTACTGAAATATACTTACCAGAATATGGGACTTTCACCAGGTTCTTTTACTTTATAGTATTCTTTGTCTTGTGGCAAGACTTTGGTTAACCCAAAATCTCCAATTTTAACTCTGTTCTCATTCTCCACCAATATATTTCTTGTTGCCAGATCCCTGTGGATATACCTTTTTGTACCAAGATACTCCATACCCTATGGATAAAACATGTTTCTTTCAGCTAGTTTTATAAACATAAACAATTTAAATGTTCTTAACCCTATACATTCCCTTTATTATCTATGAAAAAGTCTAGATGATTTCCTAACATTTACTTCAATATAGTTGCTTCATCTACAGCAAATAATCAGGATATTAGGTACCTTGCATATCTGAGATGTGTACTGCAGAAGTTTTTTGTGATCTATCCGTTCTTTATGTTTTTGAAGATAGTCTCGTAAACTTCCATATGGTAAATATTCCATAATTAATTTTAGATTACGCCGACCTTTTAACATAAAGGTGGAAACAATATTTTACTCTGCCATATTGTACTGATTAAATATTAGAAAACTATCATACATAAATGACTTAAACATATATAAAATCTAAGATGACGAAACTTTATTATACATTAAAGGTGATACAGTTGTTAAGAACATAGTCTTTTGAATCAAAACTTGAATAAATAAAAACGAAAATAAATTTTGAATAAAAGCTTTGAAACTACTTGCATTTCAGTTTCCTATAACTCTTTAGGCAAACCAAAATAAACTGATGAGAAAACTTCCTTTATATCAAACAAAAAACATAAAATTCAAAAATATTTTATAGAAAATGTAAGCAAAACCATTTCTCTAAAATGATGCTCTCTTGGTAAACTTAAGCAAGAGGTGAAAAGAATGTTTAAACAACTAGCCAAATAATTCCTATAGTTATAGTCTATGATCACCAAACACAATCTCCAGTCATTATAGAATGCCTGTCCCTCTGGGCATTGGCATAAGTCCAGATTGTTAGACACTGTACGTTTCTATTACACAGGATGCCAAAGACATATCTTGAATTTCAAATAGATTTCAATGGGTAGCTTACCAGCACTGTAGCACACTCCCTTGTACTTTACAATGTTGTCATGCTGTAGGGATTTCAGGATTTCAATTTCCCTTTCAAAGTCTCTCAGGTGCTCTTCAGTACTATGCTGAAGCTTTTTTACAGCCACCACCTCCCCAGTGTTGTCCTGTAGAGGGTCATACCGGCACATCTCCACACTCCCAAAATTACCCTAAATGACACATCACATTAGGATGGAAATATCAAGTTTTCAAGGCAAATTACAAATAAATTATAATTATATAGAAAATTCTAGTAGCTGGAATTAGCAGACATATCTTTAAGCTTATATTAAGGAACTCTTAGAACAAGAAAAGGAAATACTATCTCAACAGGTGGGTAGTAAACCTATAAATTTAATTTCTTCAAAAGGAATTACAGGCTGAAATATAAATTACTGTAAAAAAGCATTTAAATAAATGATGAGCATTAATTATCAAGATAAGCCAAGGGACATGCTGAGGAATTCCTAAACTCTTGTCACTAACTTCCAGGAAGAATTTTCCTTTTTTACAAAATACCTTTTGATATCACTGTCAGTGATCTGAATGGAATGTGTCTGTTATGGGCTAAATGTCTGTGACCCCCACCCAAAATGTATATAATAAGCCTTAACCCCATTATGACTATTTGGAGATAGCGCCTTGTGAGGAGGTGGTAAAAGTTAAATTAGGTTATAAGGGTGGAACCCTCATGTGACAAGGCTAGTGCCCTTATAAGAGGAAGAGACATTAGAGCAATCTCTCCCAAGCCAAGAAGAAACCTCACCAGAAACCAACCCCTGCCAGAACTTTGAACTCAGACTTTCCAGGCCCTAGAATTGAGAGAAATAAATGTCTGATGTTTAAGCTACCCAGTCTATGGTATTTTGTTATAGCAGCCCAAACAAATTAAGAAGTAAGAAACTTTTAGCCTATGGGATGACTCTACATATTTTTTTGAAGATGTCTTTAAAGAAATCCACTCTTTTTACCTAAGACTCATCAACTACATAGAAGTGGTAAGTTGCTATAACATTTAAATAAATTATAGGTTTTTGATATTAATCAAATTAGTGTATTTTGGATATTATTGCATTCTTACAGGATAAAACAATGTAGTTCTTGAGTTACAAGATTCTAAGTGACTATATTTTCACTTATATACTTGAAGTCAATTTTTAAAAAATCCTAGACCATGTAGGCTCAGAGTTAAATCTATAATTATACAGTTTAGAAGGCCACACAACAAGGTGGATAGACCCAGTATTCTCAAGTCAGATTGGAACTAGAATATTGATCCACAACTTGCTCTCTCTGTGACCATAGACAATTCACATCTCCCTAAAATGAGGCTTTTCTTCCTTAAAGTAGAGAATAATAAAATGTCTATCTCATGAGGCTGTTGTGAGAAATTATTCCAAAACATATTTTAGAAAACAAAAGTAGGAAATAAGTTTTATCTTCTTTCCCTCTACTTAACAATGTGTTCATAAAATTTATTTTCCAGTGCCACTATATATTCCTTGAAATTAATTTTAATTATTGTATATTGTCACATGAATGCACTAATTTTTAACATTGTAAACATAAATGTACACTAAGAAAATTTTTTAAATACAGTCATGTCATTGCAATAATATTCTTATAAATAAATATTTGTGTACATCTCTATTAAGGATACTTAAATAGCTGTTCAAAAGATAAGAACATTTCAAAGGGCCTTGAACTAACACACTGCATTAGAAGCTCTCTGGCAGTGGTTACCATTTTATATTCCAATAAGCAGTGGGAAAAGGTGTATTTCATCACATCCCTGCCAACAATGGTCATTATACTTTTCTAAATCTTTGTCACTTTGATAGGCAAAATCAGTCTCACTTTTAACTTGGAATGCCTCTATTTTCTTATGGAAGGAGATGAAGAAAATACAGTGAAAAGAAAGATTTAAGATAGAAAACTAGAAGGGTTTGAGATAGGACCAGAAAAGAAATCAAGTAAGGGAGAGTAAAAGAACTACCAGTGATATGGTTTGGCAGTGTCCTCACCAAAATCTCATTTTGAATTGTAAACCCCCTAATCCCCACATGTCATTGGAGGGACCCCGTGGCAGGCAACTGAATCATGGGGGTGGCTTCCTCCATGCTGCTCTCCTGATAGTGAGTGAGTTCTCATGAGATCTGACGGTTTGTAAGCGTCTGGCATTTCCCCTGCTGGCACTCATTCTCTCTCCTGCTGCCCTGTGAAGAGGTGCCTTCTGCCATGATTGTAAGTTTCCTGAGGCCTCCCCACCTATGGGTAACTGTGAGTCAATTAAACCTCTTTCCTTTATAAATTACCCAGTCTCTGGTACGTCTTTATTAGCAGCATGAAAACAGACTAATACAACCAGTAAGAGTCTTAAGTGCCTAACCAATGTTGGAAATCAGTTTTCAATGAAAACAATCAAGATTTATATTTGATTTTTTTCTTACAGTGTTTGAGGGATGGAAGCACAATTTTAAAAATGCTAAGTTGTATTGTTCCCGTACTAGGAAAAGTGAAGCAGATAATCAAGGGAAGGGGGGGTAATATAATTGTAGATACCAGTGAAAGTAGTTTAAAAGATATGAACATTTAAAGGCCCTTGATACAAACTGCTCTATGAGAAGCTCTCTAGAAAGGGTCACCAATTTACGTTCCAATAAGAAGAAAGTGTGAAAGACACTAGCAATACCAAAGATATCAAAAATAAGGCATTTATGTTGAAAAAAGCCAAAGGCTATAAAGTTATAGTCAGACAGGGAGATTTCAGGGTAGGAAATTTCCTAAGTAAGGTTATTACAGGGGATTATAGAATTCAAAATGAACTCATTTAATGTAATCATAAGTATGGGGTAGAGAAGCCAAGGAATTATTTTTTTTAAGTATTGGAAGGGCATCCAAAATAACGGCAGGAAGTAAGGTGACGAGAAAACAATGAGTACTGAAAGTATCCAAGGAATGTGGGCCAAGATATTAGCTAATGATGGGAAGAGAGGAAAATAAAAATCATGTTCAGAGAAGATTAAGAGTGATGCTGATAACTGCAAAGTAGTCACACTAAGATCCTGATTTCTGAATCCCAGATCTGCACCATGGAGGAAAAAGGAATAAAGAGCATTTCAAAACAGCTGGGAGTGAACTGAGAAGGTAAAGGATATAAAGAACATAAGAGGTTTCAGGCTCCAGGTCCTGGAAGAGGATCGTAGGCCAGAGGCGGAGCCGCCATCTTGCCACGACTTTCAGACCATGGCCTGGCGCTGGTGGCGTGGCAGCACGGGGCTGTTCCTGGGGCTAGCGGCACGGAGACCTGGGCCCGGCTCCCCGAGCCTGGCAGGGCCGCCGCTGTGGATGCCTAGTGCAGGCTCACAGGCGGAAGGGACTTGACTTGTCCTATTTTAATCTTGTGAAGCATTTAACACCGGCCTGTCCAAATGTATATAGTATATCACGGTTTCATCACACAACCCCGTACAGTAAAACACACAGTGGTGAGAAATACCGATCCTTTCAAACTCGGTTGAGGAGACTTGAAAGGTCTGACATTAGAAAGGAACTGCTCATATGGCCAGGCACGGTGGCTCACCCCTGTAATTCCAGCACTTTGGGAGGCCAAGGCAGGCGGATCAGGAGGTCAGGAGATGGAAACTATCCTGGCTAACACGGTGAAACCCCATCTCTACTAAAAATACAAAAAATTAGCCGGGCGTGGTGGCGGGTGCCTGTAGTCCCAGCTACTGGGGAGGCTGAGGCAGGAGAATGATGTGAACCCAACAGGCGGAGCTTGCAGTGAGCCGAGATGGCACCACTCCAGCCTGGGCTACAGAGCGAGACTCCGTCTCAAAAAAAAAAAAAAAAAAAAAAAGGAACTGCCCATATCAACAACAGAACTTAAGGAAATGTCCGAGTACTACTCTGATGTAAAAGGGAAAGCCTTTCGACCAATTATTGTGGTGCTAATAGCCCAAGCATGTAAGAGTCATCATAATAACTTCCGACATGTGCTAGCTAGCCAGCGCGCCACAGCCTTAATTGCAGAAATGATCCACACTGCTAGTCTGGTTCACGATGACGTTATTGATGATGCAAGTTCTCGAAGCGAAAAACACACAGTAAGATCTGAGGTGAAAAGAAGGCTGTTCTTGCTGGAGATTTAATTCTTTCTGTGGTATCTATAGCTCTGGCACAAATTGGAAATACAACTGTTATATCTGTTTTAACCCAAGTTATTGAAGATTTGGTGTGTGGTGAATTTTTTCAGCTCGGGTCAAAAGAAAATGAGAATGAAAGATTTGCACACTACCTTGAAAAGACCTTCAAGACGACTGCAAGCCTGATGGCCAACAGTTGTAAAGCAGTCTCTGTTCTAGGATGCCCAGAGCCAGTGGTACATGAGATCCCCATCAGTATGGAAAAAAATGTAGGAATAGCTTTTCAGCTAATAGATGATGTACTGGACTTCACCTCATGTTCTAACATGGGTAAACCAACATCAGCTGATGTGAATCTCGGGTTAGCCACTGGTCCTGTCGGGTCTGCCTGTCAGCAGTTCCCAGAAATGAATGCTATGATCATGAGATGGTTCAGTTTGCCAGGAGATACAGACAGAGCTCCACAGTATGTATTACAGAGTGATGATGTGCAACAAACAACCTACCTCGCCCAGCAGTACTGCCGTGAAGCAATAAGAGAGATCAGTAAACTTCGACCATCCCCAGAGATACCCTCATTCAACTTTCAGAAATTGTCCTCACAAGAGATAAATGACAACTCTTTCTGTTCTTTCTGGCAGCTATCTCACCAGACTGTGCCTAAAAAAATCTGGAGAATACACTTTGTTTGCTTCATCTGCAGATAACCAAAAATCATTTTAAAAGATATCAAACTTATTGATGGGCAATTTATTTTTTTATTGAGAAAGTTTTTTCAGAAAACCTTTAAAATGTAATTAAACCATCTGAATCTGTCATTCTAGTCCTATAAATTCTAATTGAGGTATCTTGACGGTTATATGTGGTACTGTTTACACTGTTAATATCCACATGTAAGGCTATTACACAAATAAATAATCCATGTTAAAATTTAAAAAAAAAAGAATATAAGTATGAGGATAAAGGAAGAAAGCAAAAACACTCCAGATTTCAAGTAGCAAAAGAAAAGATTTCACAATAGTTTCTTGGCTCCTTTTACAAACAGTATGAAAATTTTTTTAAAAAATAAAAAATATATACCATTATTTCTCTTGGCTTAAAAAATATGAAAATAATTTTAAATATACATCCCTCTTTGGAATATTTTCACCATACCACTAATTGAAAAGGATAACTTAAAGGGATACAGTAGCTAATTTTTATAAAATTAAAAGGTGACATGCAATCATTTTTGTAGGAATGGCTTCAATAAGGCAGTACAAATAGCTAGACAAACCATGGAACACATCAATTACTTCAAACAAACAAAGTGAATGTAAAACTATGGTGTTAAATGCAGACAGGAAATATCACATTAAAATATCTATGACTGACTAATGATTACACCATTTTCCTTTCATTTCCTACAAACTAAATTACTAAGAAATATATTTCATTGTACATATATTTTGAAAATGCCTTCCTTAGAGTCTCTTCAATTTACTTATGTTTAAAAGAATTTTAAGCTCACAGAAAAATGTTAAAAAGCAAAAGAAAATTAACTCAAAATTACAATAATGGGGAATGTTGTAACTAAATTATGGTATATTCACTTTTAAAATTATGTCTCAAAAGAATATTAATGGGAAAATCTTGATATATGAAAAATAGCAAGTATAGAATTGTATATATAGAATGGTTTCACTATTGAAAGAAATTGTGTAGTTGTTCAGAGACTACAACAAATGGAATGTATCTTCATCGTAATATCTTCCAATTTCTCTATAAGCAGTATCTGTATCACTTTCATAACTACAAAAAAATTACTTGAAAAGATAACTTTATAATTTAGTCTGCTGTTTCCCTTTTGTTAATCTAAATTAGTGATCTTTTGATATATTCTTTGTTATGTCTACTTCTTAAATACCAGTATGTATTCCATTGTTTTGACAATATATGACAAAATTGTGTGCCTAGTAATCTGTTGGGATCTAAAGGAACTTTTTTTAAGTCAAGGAAAAAAAAGGCACGCAAACAAAAACCAAGATCTAATAAACAACAAAAGACTATGTAATTAAGTTGTATAGAAGAAACAATAAATGCTGTATGTTCCCAGAAAAGAGGAAAATCAGTGACATCTGGAGATATGTCAGGAAAATATGAATTTAGGAATAGCTGATAATAACAGACAACATTAATATGGTACTTACTAGTGAGAACCTTATCCTAGCAAGCTTATGTGAAAAAGAGAGAGCTTACCGCTATGGTTGGACCTACTAAGAACTGAGCATTCCCTGGTGTCTTACTTATAATATGTAGGTTATACATGACTGTATGACCTTTTAATAGACAGAGCCTCTGCTAGTGAATATGGCACAGTCAAAATCCTGGACCCTAAGCAATAAGATTAATTCTCCCTGAGATGACTAAAGGCAGAAAGGCAGGTAGAAAAGCTTATGTATTCCTTTCTCTATTTCACTGAATCACTTATAATGAACTCCTGCTACCAAGAAACAGTCTCTTGGTCAAGTCAATTTGAGTAATACTGCCTAATTCATCATCCTCTTGAAGATGTTCCATGCACATTACATGTTAAAGCCTCTGAAAAGTTCTTCAGTTGTAGGGAAAAGAGAGATCAGAGTGTTACTGTCTATGTAGAAAAGGAACACATAAGAAACTCCATTTTGACCCGTACCCTGAATAATTGCTTTGCCCTGAGATGCTGTTAATCTGTAACTTTGCCCCAACCTTAAGTTCACAAAAACATGTGTTGTATGGAATCAAGGTTTAAGACTAGGGCTGTGCAGGATGTGCCTTGTTAACAAAATGCTTACAGGCAGCATGCTTGGTAAAAGTCATCACCATTCTCCAGTCTCGATAAACCAGAGGCACAATGCACTGCGGAAAGCCGCAGGGACCTCTGCCCTGGAAAGCCGGGTATTGTCCAAGGTTTCTCCCCATGTCACAGTCTGAAATATGGCCTCATGGGATGGGAAAGACCTGACCATTCCCCAGCCCACACCCCTGAAGGGTCTGTGCTGAGGAGGATTAGTAAAAGAGGAAGGCCTCTTGCAGTTGAGACAGAGGAAGGCCACTGTCTCCTGCCTGCCCCTGGGAACTGAATGTATAAAACCCGATTGTACATTTGTTCAATTCTGAGATAGGAGAAAACCGCCCTGTGGCGGGAGGTGAGACATGTTGGCAGCAATACTGCTTTATTATTTTTTACTCCACTGAGATGTTTGGGTGGAGAGAAGCATAAATCTGGCCTACGTGCACATCCAGCCATAGTACCTTCCCTTGAACTTACTTGTGACACAGATTCCTTTGCTCACATGCTTTCTTGCTGACTTTCTCCCCACTATCACCCTGCTCTCCTGCCACATTCCTCTTGCTGAGATAGTGAAAATAGTAATTAATAAATACTGAGGAAACTCAGAGACCGGTGCCGGTGCGGGTCCTCCATATGCTGAGTGCTGGTCCCCGGGCCCACTTTTCTTTCTCTATACTTTGTCTCTTATTTCTTTTCTCAGTCTCTCATCCCACCTGATGAGAATTACAGGTGTGGAGGGGCTGGCCCCTTCATTCAGTAAAGATAGTTGTTTATTTAACACAGCATTTCTCCAACATCTGACAATCAAACCTTTTTTTTTTACAAGCACTCCTTAAAATGTTGTAGAAAGTGAACTTTAGAAACACCCTTAAGTTTTCCTAAATGAAATGATTATACTCTATTTGAAAACTTCTGACAATTTACCTTGCCGAGTTGCTGTAGAAATTTCAAATGTCTCTCTTCAAACTGTGTAGGATCCCTGTCTTCAAAGGCACCAGAAAACCCTAGGGCACCTATCCTCATATTTGGTAACATGTCATTTTCTGTTAATAGTTCATAATCTAGAGAAATAAAGAATATTACCACCTTAAGTTAGCAAATAACATTCTCTGGACTAAACTGATATACATTCAAGTTGACCAAAATAATCATGAGTTACAAATACTAAATGATACAGGGAAACTCAAATAATTTAGATTATATTAATGGGAGCCTTTAATCATTACCCATAATCTGAAAGGCTTTCAAGAGAGACGTTGCAAAGGATAAATATTTGTTTTCCAAAATAAGTAGTTTTCATATTCATAAAGTAAGGTAATATACTGATACTTATTGTGAGAAAGGTGAGTAGTACTAGAGTAGAAAGCACCTATAGGTCAAACACATGCATTTCAGCTCAGTATTTTGAAAACGAGAGAACAAACCAAAACAAATACAGCTCATGTTTAGAAAATCAATCAATTATAAAATATGAGAAATGTTAAAAGAATTATTTTTTTTAAAGTCAATTTAAGCAAAAAAAAAAAAAACACTATAATTTACAACTCATTAAATGGAAAACTAAAATTAGGTTGCTGAAAGAGAAAAGGTCTTTTTTTAAAAAAGGAAATCTCACTCAAGGAGATTAGAATATGTATAAAGCATGAAAAGCCATATGAACATAAGAAATTAAGAAGGCCTAAATGACATCAAGAAAATGTTTTAAAGGAATTAAAATTAGTAATGATTCATTAAATACAATAAAGATAGAAAGCTGGAAAATCAATAAGATCACTCCATAAATACATACCTGGAGTAAACAAACTGTTAAGATCTCGTATGATGGCTCTGAAAGAAGGCCTGAAATCTGGCTCATAATCCATACAATTATTTATAAGGTTTGCTAATTCTGCCCACTTTGGTGCAGGAAGCTGGTGCCTATCTTCATAAAATTGCAGCTTCTATAATTAAAGAACCACAAACAGAATAAATTGTGTAATGCCACACCAACCTTCTTTTCAAAATTAGATGGGCTAAAAAATACAAATCATGTGAAAGTAATATGAAAGTTCAGAGATAGAGTAATTCTAACTTAGTCTATATAAACTTACTCTTTGAGAATCCAGAGCACTTAGAGGTTTATCTCCTCCACTGCAGATTTCCCACAAAGTGGTACCAAAACTCCATTTGTCTGTTGCCAAATTTAAATTTTAGGATTTTCAATGCATTCAGGTGGTACCCATGGTATTCTCTCCTGAAGAACTTTTAAATGATAAGAACAGAGTAGGGTTAAATAATTCACAAGTAAACCAATCTTTTATATGTAAATAGCTTTAAAGTTCAAATCATTTGAATAATCAGGTCTATTTTCTGTATTTTGGAGGGGTGGATGTGCAAGTGCACATGACTGCATAAGCTTAAGAGCCAGAAGGGACCTTCAAGGTCATCAATTCAATATCTCATCTTCAACGATGACAACATGGAGACACATGATTAAGTAATCTGCCCGAAGCCACACAATTTGTTAGCAGCAGAGACAGAATTAGAATCCTGTACAGTGAGTTCTGAACCAATTAATCTTTCCATTAAACCGTAGTGTCTCAACTGGCATACCATTTTCATTAGTTTTACCTTCAAAAAAAATTTTTTTTTCTTTGAGACAGGGTGACACTCTGTCACCCAGGCTGGAGTGCAATGGCACAATTGCAGTTCACTATGCTTTGACCTCTTGGGCTTAAGTGATCCACGCAAGGGCTTTAGAAAGCAATCAGTCTCCCAAAGCATTGGAATTACAGGCATGAGCCACTGCGCCTGGCCAAATCTTTTTTTTAATATAGTTTATCCTAAAATTGTCCCATGATACTTTTGGTATTTCTTCACAATGCGTAAGTGGTAAAGGTAATGTTACATCATTCAGAGATGTTCCACTGATTTAATAGCCACGGCAGTTCTCACTTGCAGATGATAAAAAAAAAAACAGGGACCAACAAGCGTTTATAGCAGAGGCATGGCTAAATTGCACCAAAATATTCTAGGTATATGGAATTGATACAGGTGGGCTCTGCTCAAATCATGGAATTTCTCCAGTAAAGTTTCTATGGTCTTTGATTCCACCAGAAGGACTGTATTCAAGAAAGGAAGAAGCAATATAACCCTACTTTCTGGTATTCTGACATAGACAGACAAATAGATTGATTGACAAATACGTTCACCATATGAATACTTTTTTTTTCCCCATCTTCATTTCTGATTCCAAAGGATAAAATTTCCCAGAATACCAGATGTAAGACCCTGTAAGAATTTTGTGCCATACTCTTGTACTACTGCCCAATTATCACTGTCTTCACTGTCAGATAAGTCATTATGTACTATTGGCTTAAATTGATCAATTTAGAATCTAAATTTGGAACATCCAATTAGAGAAATTAGCTAAGATAACAAAATTCATTTATAATTATCTAGACCCCCCAAAAAACCCCTCTCAACTATCTGACTGAAATTTGTATTTTAACCCACTGTGTTAAGTAGTAAAGATTAACAAACACAAATGAAAGTTTTTTTAAGGTTTTAAAAGTCAGAATTAGCTGGATAATTAAACTAATTTTTTCACAGAGGGTAGAAAAAAATCCTAAGAATCTCAGGCTAGATAAATTTTTATTTAGTGCATGAGAAGAAAAGAATTTTAGAAAATTTACTTGTGGCCTCAAGGAATATTAGAAAACTCATATTAAAATGGATAAAATCCTTCCTTCATACATAATTAGAGATTAAAACTGTTTTTAAAATCACCTCACAGTCCATGGTTATGAGCTTTAAGAAAGAAAAATTAGAGACTAAGATTTAACTAACAATTTAAATGGCTAAAAGTGATAGACAATTTTATTTATTTATCAGGAACATTATGAATTAAATGGAGTTCAAGCGCAAAATTAACAAACATTGCCTCTTTACAACATGCCCAAGTAAAGTTTGTAACGATTATATATAATCCCTCTAGAACTTCTGTCCTTTTGGCAAAACTGTAATACTAATGCCAGACTCACTAAGTTTGATGAAAGGAGGATTTCCTGTCTTCCTGTCTTCTTCTCTGATAAGTAGAATTATTTTTGGCGCACACATTCCCATGAATAAGGGTGTTTTCTTCCTATTAGAGTTAAACACACATATATTCAAATATCAATCCACAAATATTTAAGCATTTAGTAGTTCAAGCCCCCAAACAGATTTAAAGAAGAAAAAACTATATAAGATAGCATAATAAATATTAATTTGGAGCATGCATTGGAGAAAAAAGGAAATTGATGACTCCTAACTATGTTCCTGTTCACATTTTAAATAACACAATATCTATGCTGTGATGAAAGTTAAATTAAAAACTACCAATGCCACTTCACGTGAGTTCTAAGGCCTGAGATGGTTTGCGTTTCTGCGATGAGAGGCTGACATTAAGAAACACTTACTTCAGTTCTGCAGCAGAACACAGGTGCCCACCCTGAGGCGTCGATCACTGCAGGCCCCCTGGTAGTCTTCGTCTGTCAATTGCTGCTTTCTCATGGACCATAATGTTACAATGCCCAAAAATACAGAAGCACATGTTGCTCCATATTTTTTGGTTGAACCTTTCTAAATCCAAAAGACACAAAATACAGATTGTCTTTTTAGTAGTTCTAAGATATGGATGGATGACAAAACTTTTTTCAAAGAGTGATTTACATAACATAAACATATGCTAAAGGTAATCTCTTTTATCACCTAACACAGACTGTTTTACGAGAATTTGCATCCAATTACAGTTATTATTTGCTTTCCAGGTAAAGATAATTTTTATTTCTTTATAAAAACAAAACAGTATCTTTTTGATAAAATGATTATACTACTTACTAGAAAATGCATGGCCCATGCCAACTTGTTTTGCAACTCAAGTGCCACATATATTTATACAATTTTTGATTCTGTTTTCAGGTATGTATCTAGTGATCCAAATTTTTATCAAACTCCTGCAACCAGAATATCTGCATTAAAATATAAGTAAATAATAAGCCTTAAGTATAAATATATAATATAGCTAATTTAAATCTTCATATACTACAGTCACTATTATAGGTAAAGAAATTAAATTAGGCAAAAAACTCACAACTTTTAAAGAAAACTTAATGGATACACAGCCATTATATTTTTGCCGTTTTTAGGTACTTACAACAGCAAGAGCTAGGGAGTCTAAACAATTATATTATATATATATATAAAATATAAATGTATAATATATACCAGGCACACCTTTATATATAGTACTGAATTAGGCTGGTTTTTAAAAAAAATGAAATTTCTCCACTTAATTGCTCATCCACGTAACGTTTTTAGACAGTCAACCTTCCTGAAGTTCTTCTACACACAAAAATTACTACAATGTCTATAGTATTATAGACTAAAGGAGAATTTGAATTCTAGCTCCATTAATCTTTTTTAATTTATTCTGCAAAAAATACAAAAATTGTTTTGCGCTGCTTTATCTTTAAAACTTTTTTTTTTTAAATATAAAACATATTTTGCCAGAAAACAAGTGTTGGCTTCCAAAAACAATCCTGGACTCCTTCGTGGTCCACAGGAGCCTCTCAGATACCTCCATATAACAGGTTCCAAACCACTGCTTTTGAAAATACTATCAATTTTCAAAGATATGAAAAAATGTTATACAAGTGTAGATGTGGATTTAATCTGCATTACTAGTGGAAAATAGGGAATTATATAAACAATTTTCTTGAATGTAAACTTTGTGAGGCACTAAAATACAGGCATACCTCGAAGGTATTACCAGTTTGGTTTTAGACTACCACAGTAAAGCAAGTCATTAATTTCTTGGTATCCCAATACATATAAAACTTGTATTTACACTATAATGGAGTCTATTTAGTGTGCAACAGCATTATATCTTAAAAAAAAAACAAAGAATATACTTTAAAAAAATACTTTATTGCCAAAAAAGGTGCTAATGATAATCTGAGCCTTCAGAAAGTTGTAATCTTTTTGCTTGCGGAGGATCTTGCCTTTTGATGTTAATGGCTGCTGACTGATCATGGTGGTGCTGCTTAAAGTTCAGGTGGCTACAGCAGTTTCTTAAAATAAGACAACAATGAAATTCACTGCAGACTCTTCCTTTCATGAAAGACTACTCTGTAGCATGCAATGCTGTTTCATAGCATTCTACCCACAGTAGAACTTTACAGGGTCAGTCCTCTCAAATCCTGCCAGTGCTTTATCAATCAAGTTTATGTAATATTCCAAGCCCTTTGTTGTCATTTCACCATGTTCACAGCATCACCACTAGGAGTAGATTCCATCTTAAGAAACCATTTTCTTTGCTTATCCATAAGAAGCAACGCCTCATTCTTTCAGGGTTTATCATGAGATTGTAGCAATTGAGTCACATCTTCAAGCTCCACTTCTTAGTTCGCTTACTGTTTCCACCACCTCTGCAGTGACTTCCTTCATTAAAGTACCATATCCCTCAAAGTCATCCAGGAGGGTTAGAATGAACTTTTCCAAATTCCTATTAATGTTACCATTTTGATCTCCTTCCATGAACCATGAATGCTATTCCTGGCATCTAGAATGGTGAATCTTTTCCATAAGTTTTTCTACTTACTTTACCAGAGGAATCACTATCTATGGCAGCTTAAACTTACAAAATGTATTTCTTAGATAATAAGACTTGAAAGTTGAAATTACTCCTTGATCCATGGGCTATAGAATGGATGTTATGTCACCAGACATGAAAATAACATGAATATCCTTGTACATCTCCATCAGATCTGTTGGGTGACCAGGTGCATTGTCAATGAGCAGTAATACTTTGAAAGCAATCTTTTTTTCTGAGCAGATCTCAACAATGGGCTTAAAATAGTCAGTAAACCATGCTATAAACAGATGTGCTGTCATCCAGGCTTTATTGTTCCATTTATAGAGCACAGGCAGAGTAGACTTAGCATAATTTGTAAAGCCCTGGGATTTTTGGAATGGTAAATAAGCACTGGTTTGAATTTCAAGTCACCAATGGCATTAGTCATTAGCAAGAGGGTCAGCCTGTCCTTTGAAGCTTTGAAGGTAAGCACTGACTTCTCCTCTCTAGCGGTGGAAGTCCTAGATGGCATATTCTTCCAACAGAAGGCTGTTTTGTTTACATTTGAAAATCTGTTTGTTAGTGTCATCATCTTCATCAGTGGTCCTTACTAGATCTTCTGGATAACTTTCTGTAGCTTCCACATCAGCATTTTCTGCTTCACCTTGCACTTATGCTGTGGACATGGCTTCTTTTCTTAAACCTCGTGAACCAACCTCTGGTAGCTTCCAACTTTTCTTCTGCAGCTTCCTCACCTCTCTCAGCCTTCAGAGAACTGAAGATCAGTAAGGTCTTGCTCTACATTGGGCTTTGGCTTAAGGGAATGCTGTGGCTGGTTTGATCTTCTATCTAGAACTTTCTCTGTATCATCAATAAGGCTGTTCACTTTCTTGTAATTTATGTGCTTACAGGAGTAGCACTTTCAGTTTCCTTCAAGGACTTTTCCTTTGGATTCATAACTTGCCTTTTTAGTGCAAGAGGCCTAGCTCTCAGCCTGTCTTGGCTTTCAGTATGCCTTCCTCACTAAGCCATCTTCATCAATGGTCTTTGTTACATCTTCTGGATAACTTGCTGCAGCTTCCACATCAGCATTTGCTGCTTCATTTCTAGCTTTCAATTTTAAGTGAGAGATGGGTGAATCTTCCTTTCACTTGAACATTTAAAGACCATTATGGGACTATTAAATGGCCTAATTTCAATATTGTTGTCTCGGGGAATAGGGAGGCCCCAGGAGAGGGAGAAAGACAGAGGAATGGCTCATTGATGGAGGAGTCAGAGCACACACCGCATTTATCTATGAAGTTTGCCTTCTTATATTCTCTCTGTTTGGGACACCCCAGAATAATTACAATACTAGCATTAAAGATTACTGATCACAGATCACCATATGATTTTTTTAAAGTTTGAAATGTTGCCAGAATTACCAAAATGTGACACAGAGACATGAAATGAGCACATGCTGTTGGAAAAATGTTGCTGACAGAGTTGCTAGACACTGGGTTGCCATAAACCTTCAATATGTAAAAAATACAATATCTAAGAAGCACAATAAAGCAAGGTGCAATAAAATGAGGCATGCCTGTATACTATTAAAGCATGGGGTATGATTTATACTTTTAGTAGTTTCTATGAACAACCTAAATTTAACCAAAAAATATATCTAGTATCATATCAACATAATATTTTCAGTCAGTTCCATTAAAAATTAAGTGTATCATTTATATGCTTTGTCTTCATAATTCCAGAGAAGTTTGTAATGAAAAGGCCAGTTATTCCAATGTTATGTCGAACCTGCCATAATCTCTTTTGCTATCATGAACACAAAATGTTATAGACATTTGTTTCCTATAATACTCTATTATTTGGGCATTGTAACCTTCTACTTTTAACTTTATTCATTGGTTTCCTTTTTCACAAGTTATAACTGAACAGTCCTACAGTGTTTTCAGTTTCAAAAATATTTAATTCCTGTTAAATTATGGGTTACACTGACACCTAGCTGTGATCCTGAAACTGAATTTTCTATATAAACAAAAATAGATGATCTGAGACAGGCATTAGAAAGCCTGTAGTTTTACTTACTCTCCTCTCCACAGACACATACTCCATAATTTAAAACCAAATGCTTGTGAGAAAGCTTGCTCATCATGCTTGCTGCTTCAAAGAAAGACTAAGGAAAAGAAAAACAAAAAGTACAAAGAATTGTTGTTTGACTGTTGTCCATAAGTACTCAGTTCAGAAAATTCTCTCTGCCATAATAAAGATGCACTTTCTCCTACTCTCAGCATGACTATAGATAAGGATACAGTGTGCTTTGGTCCCTTTATATGGACCTGCAACTACCATCAACATTCTGAGGAAGCCCCTGTGTAAGCCTGGAATATGGAGATCAAAGTGAGAGAGAGCAAGAGTGGTACAGGAATCATGAATGATGCCAGTCAAACAGGCTTGACCCATAACACCTGAAATAGAGGACAGATGTACAGCCAGAGGTAGACATCAGAGATAGATATAAGGAACTGAGTTAGATGGATGTAGCCTTTAAATAATACTTGCTAAATAATTAAAAATGTGCAGATAAAATATCATGACATCTGTGTCAGGACACTAGCATAGTTTTAACATCACTCCAATTCCACTAGACTTTGACTAGAACCACTGGGTATGATTGTTTAGTGAATCACGATCACCAATACTGTGGTGTTCTGGATTAGAACAACTCTTTGGCTTGAACTTTTCACATCATCTTCCACTAACACCCTTTAAGATACTGTAAGTATCATATCTTGCTGTGTTCGGAGCTCTGGCAACTGGCCACGGGGTCTGCCAGCTAGCATCTCTGGATCATGCCCAGAGGCATCCAGATTTCACTAAGTATGTTCCTTAGTACAGTGCCTTTGAAACTTGGTTTTGTTTTGTTTTTTTAAATAAATGAAATTGTAAAGGAACCTCTGTGTAACCCATAAAGCTCTGGGAAGCCAAGTTTGAAAATCATGGCCACAGTATATGCAGAAATGTAATAACACTCCTAACATAATGCTAAACATAATTAGTTTGGAATTAATTATTTTTAATCCTGTAATTTTCAAACCCTGTAATTCTATAGCCCCACAAGAATATATCCTCAGAGAAGTCCTGGATACATTTAAAAATTACAATTTTGAAAAGCTGCACACGAGTATGTTGTATGAATATGAGAGTACATCTTTAAACAGCATAAACTACATGACCTAAAGAACATACACACCTCTGAATAGTTTCTATGTGCTTTATCCAGAACTTTTAAAAGAACTTCTGTTTCATGCAGTTGACCATAGTCTCCTACTTCTCTTCGTATGCCTTTAAAATCTTTGTAAAAGTGCCTTGGCCAAGGCTTTCATTCTTCAAGAGAAAAGGTAAAAGAAAAGAATGAGTAAAGATGGAGAACAAAGTAGGAACAAGAAAATACGTTCAATGAGGAAGAATTTTTTTTTAATCCATAAGCAAATATTTTCCTTAGAGTCTAAATCCAGATTTGAGACTCCAAATTAATTCTTTTATTCTGCTTCCTTAAATAGTAATAAGAGACAGAAAACAAGGATTAATGAATTAAGTGTATTTTGGCTCTACTTGGTTTTGAAATCTCCTGAATGGGCTATAATTGTCACTTTTTAAAAATAGAGTCAGTGTTTACCTACATTTGCTTACATGAGAATCATTTTCTTTGTTTGCCTTTCCTACTAGTGCAATAGAGAATGTGGTCTGCAGAGGCAGAATATCTAACTTTTTCTTATTACTACTTTTATGACCTTGTACGGGCTATTTAATCTCTGTGCTGTAGCTGTCTTGGTTTCTTCATCTGAAAAATGAGAATAATAACTATTTTCCCATAGGATTGTTATAAACAATAAGTGAATAAATACAAAAAAGCCCTTAGTACAGTCCATGACACATAGTAAATGTGTATTAAGTATTAGCTATTACTACTAATACTAGTATTTCTTGCATATCTTTACAAAGTAATTGTTGAAAGCCTGCACTCTGAAGCAACGCTGCTTGTGTTCAAACTATTTATTAGTTTTGTAATGTTAGTCAAGTTACCTGGCCACTCTGTTTCCTGTTATTCACATGAGGACTTGTCTCCTTAAAGAGCTCAGATATCAGCTGTTCTTTCTCATTCTGCCTAACGCTCCTTAATCCCTCTTTCATATAACCCATTTCTTTCTCCCTAACCGCTACATTCTTAATAATTTCTTCAGATCTATCTTGCAGTTCACTACATCTCTCTTCAGCTATAAGTAATTTACTTTTCATCCTGTATATTGTTTTAATGTCAGTGATGATATTTATCATTTCTATGCTTTTTTCCTGAAATCTTTTTTGTTTGTTAAAACAATGTCTTATTTCTCCATGGTTTCAATTCCTTTTCTATCTTTAAACATGTATATGTATTTTATAGTCTGTATCTGAAAATTCTGTGATAGGAAGTTCCTGGAGTTCTAATTTTGATGTTTGTTGGTCTACTGACTCTTACTTAATCCTGCATTATTTCCTTGTATGTTTCTAAATTTTCTATTAAAAGCTCATGTTTGGAATGGTTTTATCTGTGGGAATCATGGGTTGCCTAGGTTAAGAGTATGTGGTTCCAAAAAGATTTTTTTGTTTCTTCTAAGCACCACACAATATTAGGAGAGGACCACTTTTAATTTAGAGTTTCTCAGTCTATGTAGGTAGTATAATGAAGCCCAAATTCAAACGCTTGTGATGACAAATTCTTAGGAGAGACTGCTTTTCCTCACTGGAAACCCAATTAAAAATGACAAAATTCCTTTTCTTCTCTGCTTGCCAGTGGGTGAATTTTTCACATTCTATATATTGTTTTACTGAGGATGTATTTACTTAAGGGTCCTGGTTTTATTCAGGGATAGTCTCACTTTTAACTCCTTGCCTTGCGCAGGTCTGAGACCTGGCCCTTTTAAATTGCTTTTAAATCTTAACCCCCTTGATAAATGTGGCTGATCACCAGTCTCACCACCTGGCAGCCAAATTATCAGATCTTATGTACTACAGTTGACTCTTGAACAGCATGGGTTTGGACTGCACAGGTCCATTTATGTGTGAATATTTTTTCAATAAATCCAGTGGACCCTCTGTACTTGCAAGGCAGGTTCTGCATCTGCAAGGAAACTCAGATGGAAAATATAGTATTTCTGGACTCCAGCCTGGGTGACAGAGCAAGTCCTCCTCTAAAAAATATATAAATAATTTTTAAAAATAATTAATGGTTACTTTTAAAAAGAAATAACAGTGTTCATAGGATGTAAAACCCACGTATATGGAGGGCCAACTTTTCATATCCACAGGTTCCACTTAAGTATCCTCAGATTTTGGTATCCGTGGGTAGTCCTGGAACCAATCCCTCATGGACACTGAGAGATGGCTGGATTTTTGTCTCAGTTTCTTCTTTATTTTTAACCCCTTGAATTTCCCTTATTTTCTTGAGAACTTGAGTGTAACAATATAGGTCTTTGTAGATTTTAATTTTAATTTTGTGAAGAATCATTTTAAATTTCCAAAAGAAAATTAAGATTCATTCTTAGGATAATTAAGATAATTAATTTTGCTAACATCTAACACAAGGTTGGTATATCTTTCAAAGGAAAAATATTTAAATCACAACTAAATTTGTATATGTTATAACAAAATAATTCCAAATGACACATGAATGTAAATCAAGAAAACAGATGTTGTTTTAAAAAGACAGTAATCAGTATCTAATGACTTACAAATATCAAATCTTCATTTCTGATTTTGTGAAACACCATTTGGTTCATATGAGTAGGCCTCTGTAATGTTGGTGAGGTTGGTACATCAGAAACACCATTCGTTCTGAAGACTAGAAGGTTTGATTTA
>NW_016826674.1:91641-124110 GCF_001698545.2 Rhinopithecus bieti
CAAGGAATTTCCAACTTTACTATCTTTATTTTAAAATACAGCAATTAAAATCCTCAAAGTATATGAAAATTTTTACTTAGAACAACATGAGAATTTAGTAGTGAGATCTTACCAGTTCAATAAATGACATCATACCACAAAATTATTATGTTTAAAATCTCATTTTAGAATAATTGAACTTCAAGTCGCTTCGAGACCACCAAAACCAAAGTAAACAATCTTATTTGATGATGTTTGTACGACAGAATAAGATAAAATTAACTTTTAGAGCTGCTTCTTTCATATATCCCTTGAAATCAATGTACTAAAGATACTTCACACCACATACACAATCCATGACCAGTAATTTAAAAATAACTAGAAAATTATCTTACCTTTTGGCTTTGGGGGACAGCACTTAGTAAACTGGAAAATTATATTGTCTGAGCGAACGGTTTCCATCTGGTAACAATTCAAAAGATCTTTAAGACTGTTGAAGTTCTTCTTTGTCCCACTGAGGTTGTACTCTTCATTCTCATTTTTTGTAATCAAACAGTGTTTATATTCAATGACATTTTCTCGCTGTATAAGTTTAATTATAAAGAAAGGGAGGGATACTCACAATGGACATCATAGTGATTATTCTGACAAAATGATATCACAAGAACAAGCAACAGAATAAACATCTGAACCAAGAATCTGATGTAGTGCCAGTATAGTAATAGAAGTACTTAGTTCCTCAAAAGGGCAATTTACAATTTCTCAGCCTATAAAAGTGGTTTAAAAGTTGATTTTATGAAAAAGTATGTAAGAAGGCAATGATAATTAATAGCAGTAGTAATACCATCCTTAATAGCTTTCCGTCATTTGTAAGATAAAGCTTAAAACAAATGTAGCATATAGAGCCTTCCATGATCTGGTTTCTGCCTCCATCTCCAATCTCAGCTCCTGCCACTGCCAACATACAACCTATGTTCCAGCCATATTAAATGACTTAAATCATTTCAAGCAAATGCCATGCTGCTTCATGCCTTGATAACTCTTCATGCTATCTCTCTACCTAAGAATGTATACCCACTTCTTCTGAGCAGTGAACCTTTCTTTCTTCATTCATCAAAACTCAGTTCAAGTACCACTTTTTCTAAGAGGTCCCCTCTCTTGCTCACCTCATTGCAGAAGCAAAGGTGAACATTCAGCCATTCCACTGCACCACCATTGTATTTGTATAATTATCTTTAATATGACATTTTTAATATTTTGCAGTTTTTAAATATTTGTCTTATGCACTATATTATGAACTTGTTCATCTATTTTTTTAAGGTACATTTTATAAACATATTCATTCTACTCAGAAACATTTATATAAAGTCTACCAATACCTCAAGGTCAATCAAGTTCTTCCTATGCCAAATGACCTTTCTTGTTTTTGTTTTTTTTTTCTGAGACAATGTCTCGCTCTGTTGCCAGGCTGGAATGCAGTGGCATAATCTTGGCTCACTGCAACCTCTGCCTCCCAGGTTCAAACAATTCTCCTGCCTCAGCCTCCCGAGTAGCTGGGACTACAGGTGTGCACCACCATGCCCAGCTAATTTTTGTAATTTTAGTAGAGACAGGGTTTCACCACTTCACCACGTTGGTCAGGATGGTCTCGATCTCTTGACCTCATGATCCACCTGCCTTGGCCTCCCAAAGTGCTGGGATTACAGGTGTGAGCCACTACACCCAGCCAATCTTAATAATTGTAAACCTGTCTGTTACTGTCTATATTTGCCTATGCTAGATAATTACATGTTCGATTTAGAATTTTTTGTATACTTGAAAATTTTTGTTTGTCCAGTAGATAAGTTTCTTGAAGGTAGGGCTGTAGCATAAACTCTCTAATATATAGCTCTCATATTAGGATTGGCACATACAGTGAACATAAAATATATATATAGTTTTTGAATTGATACTTGAATATAATGTACTATTATCTGTTATAGTAAAAGGATACTTTGAAATTAGGATAGATTACCAGTTTTACACAAAGGTGAAGTGATGGTGTAACTTACTTTCTGTAATCTACCCTCTACATATGCCAAATATAAGTTGCATTTTATAAAAATTAAAATAATTGAATAACAAAATTCTTATTTTCTCTATTTTTAAAAATCAAGATAAATTTGGAAGCTTCTATAAAGGTTCTTAGGATTTATACTATGAAATTGCCTCATAAGTGATAGTAAATAATCACAGATGAGATCCAAGATGATCTGTATTAACAGTGGGGTTTTACCTTTAAAACATGCATTGTAGACCACTATTCTTAATATTAGAAAATCACTAGTTAAAAGTGCTTTAATATGTCTGTTTCTTTGTTATTGCCCTATTTTTCTCTAATTCTGTTTCCTCTAATTCTGTAACCACTAATAAACAGAAAATTTGCTTCCAATTTATTTTGTTTTACATCATATGGCAAAGATTTCCAGTTTTGCCAAAAAAAGAAACATCAAGACACTTGATGAAATACCTTTTGACACACTGGTAACACTAAAACATCAGAAAATAAAATAAATGCAAAATAAAAAGATAGACATAAATTATTTTATATTTTTATATAAACCCTGGGAATTATATCTTATTTATTTGTACAGAATCTCTGAGGAAATTAACCATTATACTAGTTATATCCTATATATAGCTATAATTCTGAGTATTAAAAAGGAAATATGGTAAATAATATGCAGAGGAAATTAAATGAACTAAAGTGTTACTATTAATAAGTGTGACATACTAACCTCGACAGCAAAAGTCAGAAAATATTTATTAAAGTCCTTAGGACTGCATCGAAGTACATACAGTCCAGTCTGATTACCTGCTTTCTTCAGTTTACTAATGGCAAAATCCATCCTAAAGGTAAAGAAGAAGCAATTTGAATGATAATATAGCAAGCACCATAACATTATGACCAAGTGTCATCTAAAAAAATCAAAAGTCAAATCTAAAACTGTCAGAACTGTCTCCTCTACCTTATATGTTTAGCAATAATCCTTCAAAGGAAAAAATCAAAGTACCAAGCTATTTTGCAGTAAGTTCAAACCACTTCAAGGGACAATTATATAGCTTTAAAAACCAATAAAAGGTATTATAAGACAAAATCACAAAGAACAATTTGTTCATTTGATTTTTCTGCCTGCTGATTACAAAGTTAATATTTTTAAAACCATATTCTCTGAAAACTTCATTTAACCATAAAGATAATATGTCAGAAATATTTATATCTATTCTACAATAGCAGTTACTGACATAGAAATCTGAATGCATGATTTTATTATTTAGTATGATAACAAAGTCTAAGAGAAGAACCACGGCAACTGACAAAGACTACTGATTTTTAAAATTTTCTATGTTTTCTGAAGCTGCACACCTTGAAAGAAAAGCAAAATCTATACAAAAGCAAGAATCATTCTGTTTCACTTATCACCGTATTTCTAATATACAAACCAATGCTTGCACATAGTAGTTACTCAGTAAATATAAATAAAACAATGTTTGAATGAATTTATGGATACATGAATAAAGGCAAGGCGTTTTAAAAATATTAAACATGTAAATTACAAAGTTCAAGTAGTACAACTTTTTCATAGCAACCATATTCATTACTAAATAAATATTAAGCATAGACTAAATCAAGTCTTTATATTACCCAAGATGTATTTTCTCAAATACTTAGGAGTAGGTTAAATGCAAAGAACATAGTGTGCTCATGATCCCAGATTTTCCCTTTGCTCAAGTTATTCAAATCTGTTGTCAACATAAACCACATCCCACCTAAGAGATCATTAGGACTTAAGCTAAATAGATGTTATGCATGTTATGCATGATAGTTGGCTTTACCCAGTATTAAAGTAAGGATCTACAACCATGTGAGCCAATATGATAGTTACTAGCCACATGTAGCTATTTAAATGTAAAGAAATTAAAATTCAGTTCCTGAGTTGCACTAGCCACATCTCAAATGCTAAACAGCCACATGTAGCTAGTGGCTACTGTGTTACACAGCACAGATACAGAATATTTTCATCACTGTAGAAAGTTCTACATAGCACTAGTCTAGAAATGTAGACATCATATACATCTTGTGTTTGAACCTTTCAGTAGAAGGAGATGGACTATCCAAAAATAAAGCATTTTCAAATTTTGCACTGTGGCTTCCTTACAGTATTTTAAAATTAATAAAACATAAACTGGAGGTCTTTTTTACTAACATTCAGGAGCAAATCACACATAGGCGTGATTAACAAATGTTAAATTTGTACAAGTTATAAATATTATAGATTGGGATACAGATGGTAAATTATATACTAAATAATTCTAATTATTATGTAATCTGATTGCAAATAGCCTTTTGTTTAAAAAAAACTTGTCAAATTAATGTATTTTTTTCTAAACATAACGTATCACTCTGTTAAATCTTCTCTGTAAATGTATCATTTACTTTTCTAAAAATTTACTTTTAAGTCTGTATTACTCACGAAATTGGGCCATGACAGTTGCTTTGTATATTTTCAAGCACTGTTGGAGGTGCTACTTCTTTACAGAGGTAATGATGTGCATCTGCAGTTAATCTATAATACCCATCAATTAATGACACGAAAGACAAAGCTTCCCTTAATGAGCTAAGTTCAATTTCCTAAGCAGAGAAAAGAAAAAGAAACAGCACCTTTTAGAAAGTCAACTCCATGTTAAATATTGAAAAATTTTTTCATTCCACCTTTTTAGAGTAATTCACCTAAATACATTTTCTTCTAAATTGCTCATGTCTTTTATGGTTCAGTACTCAATATGAATTACAAATTCTTATGTCTGATATTTAAGATCCTCCTAAATACAGATTATCATACCTTCCCAGTTATAGTTCACTCTATATCCATCATTTTACTTTATTTTCCAATGTCCTTCTTAGACTAATATACCAGTTATCTCAGCTAGAAATCTATTTAATACAATATAAAAGTTGACATTAGAACTCACGAGCATTTCTTTTTTTTTCTTTTTTTCTTTTTTTTTTATTATACTTTAAGTTCTAGGGTACATGTGCACAGCGTGCAGGTTTGTTACATATGTATACATGTGCCATGTTGGTGTGCTGCACCCATTAACTAGTCATTTACATTAGGTATATCTCCTAATGCTATCCCTCCCCCACCACACACAATAGGACCCGGTGTGTGATGATCCCCTTCCTGTGTCCAAGTGATCTCATTGTTCAATTCCCACCGATAAGTGAGAACATGCGGTATTTTTGAGAGTCTTGCTCCATCGCCCAGGCTGAAGTGCACTGGCACAATCTTGGCTTACTGCAACCTCCACCTCCCAGGCTCAAGTGATCCTCCCACCTCACACTCATGAGTAGCTCGGATTACAGGCGTGTGCCACCAAACCCAGCTAATTTTTGTATTTCTAGTAAAGACAGGTTCTCGCCATGTTGGCCAGGCTGGTCTCCAACTCCTGACCTCAAGTGATCCACCCACCTCGGTCTCCCAAAGTGTTGGGATTACAGGCATGAGCCACGGACTACATACCAGTTATATACTACTAAAGTTAAAGTATTCATGCTACAAACTAAAATGTTAGGAAATGTAGCTATGCTATGATTTTTTTTGGCCCCCCGCCCCCCGCCTCCCCGTCAGAGTCTTGCTCTGTCGCCCAGGCTGGAGTGCAATGGCGTGATCTCGGCTCACTGCAACTTCTGCCTCCAGGGTTCAAGCAATTCTCCTGTCTCAGCCCCCCAATAGGCTGGGATTACAGGCACATGCCAAGACACCCGGCTAATTTTTGTATTTTTAGCAGAGATGGGGTTCCAACATGTTGTCCAGGCTAGTCTCAAACTCCTGACCTCATGATCCACCCACCTTGGCCTCCCAAAGTGCTGGGATTACAGGCGTGAGTCACCATGCCCGGCCTGATTGTCTCTTAATACATATGTGAACATATAATCAGCCTAAAATGCAGCATGTTACTTAAATGGTAAAATATATGTACATATATGAAACCATTTATATTTTACATACAAAAGTCAGTTATATAAAGAAAAAAGCCCCATTTGTAACAAAAGGATGCAATATCAATAATTAACAAAACTTCAAAACACTCTTATGCAACTTTTATTTAAATATACAGAAGATTAACCATGTTCTTGGTAGGAAAATCCAATATGATAAAATGTAAAATTCCTCTCTAAATTAATTTTCTAATTTGTCTCAATCACATTAAAAATACCAACAGATACCAGAAGCTGTACCTAGAAAAACAGGGCAAACATGAGATTCAGAAAATCAGATCCAATATAAGAGAGATGAAAACACAGTTACCAGGATGAGAAAGGAATGACCAAAAATTACAGCTGTACAAAATAATAGCTGTACCTAGAGAGCTTCCAGTCCACACTATAAAGGTACTGTGATCGAAGAGGTACTTCTCCAGAAAAGAAGTAAAAACGCTATCATATGTGACAGGTTTGATTATGTGAAATTTTGTATTGAGAAGTCCACTACTTTTTTTTTTTTTTTTTTTTTTTTTTTTTTTTGAGACGAGTCTGGCTGTGTCGCCCAGGCTGGAGTGCAGTGGCGGCGATCTCGCTCACTGCAAGCTCCGCCTCCCGGGTTCCCGCCATTCTCCCGCCTTCAGCCTCCGAGTAGCTGGGACTACAGCCGCCCGCCACCGCGCCCGGCTAGTTTTTGTATTTTTAGTAGAGACCGGGTTTCCACCGTGTTAGCCAGGAATGGGTCTCGATCTCCCTGACCTCGTGATCCACCCGCCTCGGCTCGCCCAAAGTGCTGGGATTACAGGCTTGAGCCACCGCGGCCCGGCCTGAGAATCCACCTACTTTTTTTTTTTTTACAGAGTTCTTGTAGAAAATGAAAATAAAGCTAGATACAAAGGAAAAATCATAAAGCATAATTAACTCCGGAAAAAGTTATATAAGAATGAAAATATGATTACAGCATATTTCTTGGCCCAGCAATGAACAATATTTACATAATCATAAGAGAATACAGAAGAGTCCTAAATCAAAAATTATAATAAAGAGAAAAGCGTGTGACATGTTTCAATGATAAAAGGTATTTAGCGGCCAGGCGTGGTGCCTCACGCCTATAATCCCAGCACTTTGAGGGCCGAGGCGGGTGGATCACGAGGTCAGGAGATCGAGACCATCCTGGCTAACATGGTGAAACCTCGTCTCTACTAAAAATACAAAAAATTAGCTGGGCATGGTGGTGGGCACCTGTAGTCTCAGCTACTCGGGAGGCTGAGGCAGGAGAATGGCATGAACCCAGGAGGTGGAGCTTGCAGTGAGCCGAGATCGCACCACTGCACTCCAGCCTGGGTGACAGAGCGAGACTCCATCTCAAAAAAAAAAAAAAAAAAGAATTTAGCTAACACAAATAGCCAAAAAAAAAAAAAAACAAAACAGGTATTATAAAAGATATCCTAAACAAAATTAAAAGACTTGGAGATTACAAACATGTACAACAAAGGAATATACCTAACATACCTTGTGGGAATAAAACCTATAAAACAATTAAAAATAAAACAAGAAAACTAGTCAAAGGATGTGAAAAGGCAATCCACAGAAGAATAAATATTAAAGTTGACCTATAAATACATGAAGTATTGCTCAGTCTCAGGTTCTAATTAAGGAAATGAAATATAACAGAAGAGCATTATTTACCCATTGATTTGGCGGAAAAATTAAAAGATTGGTAACATCCAATGTTGGCAAAGGGTACAAGAAAAGAGGTGTACAGATACATTGGAAACACCTTTTGAGAAGTATTTTAATAATCTTTCAAAGTTGTAAATAGTCATACCCTTTGAACTAGCAGTTCACTAACTAGTATCCCTCTTATTGATATACAGGCACATTTTGTTTACTACACTTCCCTTTATTGCTCCTTGCAGATATGACTTTTTTTTTTTTTTAAACAAATTGAAGGTTTCTGACAAACTTATGTGGAGCAAGTACAAGTCTATCAGTGCAATTTTTCCAACAGCATATGCTTACTTCCTATCTATGTGTCACGTTTTGGTAATTTTCATAAAATTTAAACGTTGCTATTATTATACCTGTTACGGTTATTTGTGATCAGTGACCTCTGATGTAGCTATTGTACAGTTGTCCCTCAGAATACAAGGGAGATTAGTTACAGGACCCCTGCATATACCAAAATCTGAACATATTCAAGTCCTGAAATCAGCCCTGCAGAACTCATATATGCAAAATGTCAGCCCTACATATATGCAAGTTTCGCATCCTGTGAATACTATATTTTCCATCAATGTTTGGCTGAAAAAATTGCATATAAGTGGACCCACACAGTTCAAACCTGTGATGTCCAAGGGTCAACTGTAATTGTTTTGGGGCACCACACACTGGGCCTATATAAGATGGTGAACTTAAGTGATAAATTTCTGTATGTTCTGATTGCTCCATCGAATAGCTATTTCCCTTTCTTTTTCCCTCTCCTCAGGCCTCCCTATTCCCTCAGACACAACAATAATGAAATTAGGCCAATTAATAATCCTACAGTGACCTCTAAGTATTCAAGTGAAAGGAAGATTCACCCATTTCTCACTTTAAACCAAAAGCTAGAAATGATTAAGCTTAGTGAGGAAAGCATGCTGAAAGCCAAGACAGGCTGAAAGCTAGGCCTCTTGCACCAAAAAGGCAAGTTATGAATCCAAAGGAAAAGTCTTTGAAGGAAACTGTAAGTGCTACTACTGTGAGCACATAAATTATAAGAAAGTGAACAGCCTTATTGATACAGAGAAAAGTTCTAGATAGAAGATCAAACCAGCCACAACATTCCCTTAAGCCAAAGCCTAATCTACAGCAAAACCCTAATTCTCTTCAATTCTGTGAAGGTTGTGAGAGGTGAGGAAGCTGCAGAAGAAATGTTGGAAGCTACCAGAGGTTGGTTCATGAGGTTTAAGAAACGAAGCCATGTCCACAGCATTAGTGTGCAAAGTGAAGCACAAAATGCTGACGTGGAAGCTATAGAAAGTTATCCAGAAGATCTAGCAAGGACCATTGATGAAGATGATGACACTAACAGATTTTCAAATGTAAACAAAACAGCCTTCTGTTGGAAGAATATGCCATCTAGGACTTCCACTGCTAGAGAGGAGAAGTCAGTGCTTACCTTCAAAGCTTCAAAGGACAGGCTGACCCTCTTGCTAAGGGCTAATGCCATTGGTGACTTGAAATTCAAACCAGTGCTTATTTACCATTCCAAAAATCCCAGGGCTCTGCGAATTATGCTAAGTCTACTCTGCCTATGCTCTATAAATGGAACAACAAGGCTTGGATGACAGCACATCTGTTGTTTATAGCATGCTTTACTGAATATTTTAAGCCCATTGTTAAGATCTGCTCAGAAAAAAAGATTGCTTTCAAAGTATTACTGCTCATTGACAATGCACCTGGTCACCCAACAGATCTGATGGAGACGTACAAGGATATTCATGTTATTTTCATGCCTGGTGACACAACATCCGTTCTGCAGCCCATGGATCAAGGAGTAATTTCAACTTTCAAGTCTTATTATCTAAGAAATACATTTTGTAAGGCTAAGCTGCCATATATAGTGATTCCTCTGATGGAGCTGGGTAACTAGAAAAACTTATAGAAAGGATTCACCATTCTTGATGCCAGGAAGAATACTAGTGATTCATGGAAGAAGGTCAAAGTGTTAACATTATCAGGAATTTGGAAGAAGTTGATTCCAACCCTCATGGATGACTTTGAGGGGTTCAAGACTTCAATGGAGGAAGTCACTAGGATGTGGTAGAAATAGCAAGAGAACTAGAATTAGAAGTAGAGCTGAAGATGTGACTGAATTGCTACAATCTTATGATAAAATTTGGACAGATAAGTTGCTTCTTATGCATGAGCATTAAAAAAATGGTTTCTTGAGATGGAATCTAGTCCTGGTGAAGATGCTGTGAATGTTGTTGAAAAGACAGCAAAGGATTTAGAATAAAGTTTAGCAGATAAAGCAGTGGCAGGGTTTGAGAGGACTGACTCATTTTGAAAGAAATTCTACGGTGGGTGAAATGTTACCAAACAATGTCACATGCAACAGAGACATCTTTAACGAAATGGAGAGTCTATTGATGCAGTAAATGTTGTCGTTATCTTAAGAAATTTCTTCAGCCAACCCAACCTTAAGCAACCACCACCCTGATCGGTCAGCGCCATCAACATCAAAGTAATACCCTCACAAGCAGAAAGATTATAACTCTCTGGAGGCTCAGATTATCGTTAGGACTTTTTAGCAATCAAGTGTTTTAAATTAATTTTTAAGACATAATGCTGTTGCACACTTAGTAGACTTGATTATAGTATAAACATAACTTTTATATGACTGAGAAACCAAAAAATTTATGCAACTCACTTCATTGCAATATTTGCTTTATTGCAATGGTCTGGAACTGAACTAGCAATATCTGACATATGCCTATATACATTTTGCAAACATCCTACAAAAGACTTAGAATCTATAGAGACTCTACAAATTGAACAGAAAGGGACAAGCCAATGAAAAATGTGCAAAAGACTGTCACAGGCACTTTGTAAGAAGGATATTCAGATGAACAATAAGTAAGTGAAAAAGTACTCAACATCATTACTCACCAGGGCAATGAAAATAAAAACTACAATGAGCTACCAGTACACATCTACCAAACACACTAAGATTTTTTAGACTGACAAAATTAAGAGTTAATGGGGATATGAGACAACTGCAATTATCACGCATTACTGAAGGAAGAGTGAACTGACAGAAGTACAAAAAATTGTTTGGCAGTATACTAAAGCTATCACTATGACTCAATAATCCTATCTCTAGGTATATATACACAAAAAAATGAGTGCACGAGTCCACCAAAAAATATGTATAAGAATGTTCATAGTAAATTTATCCCTAAAAGCCCCAAACTGAAAGCAACCCAAATGTCCATCAACAGAATAAATTTAAAATTTATACTACCCAGCAATAAAAAGGAGTGAACTGACACATGTAACAACATAAATGAATCTTCAAACATTATACTAAGTAAAAGAATCTAGATTTTAAAAGAAAACATACAGTATCATTCCATTTATACACCCTTTATTAATAGATAAAACTAAGTGATGGTAGATGATAGGTACCTTAAGTTAGGGGTGGAGGTGAATAAGTGGGAAGATGCATGTGGAAACCTTCTGGAAGTAAGAGAAGTATTCTGTTTTTTGAGGTGGGTGTGGCTACAAAGATGTACAAATATGTAAAAATTCATTGAGCTGTACACGTAAGATTAGTGTGCTTTACTCTGTTCATGTTATAGCTCAACAAAAAAAAGAAAATAGGCAACAAAAGTTGAACTAGCTAAAACTACAAAACTACTGTGCATCAAAGGACACAAGCAACATAGTGAAAAGCAATCTATGGAATGGGAGAAAATATTTGCAAATCATATATTTGAAAAGGGATTAATATCCAGAATACACAAATAATTTCTATAATTCAGCCAAAAAACCGGATTAAAAAATGAGCAAAGGACTTGAATATATATTTCTTCAAAGAAGATATACAAATGGCAATACATATATGAAAAGATGCTCAGTAACACTAATCATTAGAGAAATGTGAATCAAAATTGCAATGAGATACTACTTCACACCCATCGGACGGCTACTATCACAAAACAGAAGATAACAAGTTTTGATGAGCATGTGGAGAATGTACTCCTGGTACGAATGTAAAATGGTGCAGCTGCTGTGGAAAACAGCATGATGGTTCCCTAAAAATTACAAGTAGAATTACCATATGATCCAGCAATTCTACTTCTAGGTATGACATGGTTTGGTTCTGCATCCCCACCCAACTCTCATCTCGAATTGCCCATGCGTCAAGGGAGGGACATGGTGGGAGGTGATTGAATCATGGGGATGGTTTCCCCCATGCTGTTCTCATGATAGTGAAGGAGTTCTCATGAGATCTGCTGATTTAAAAGTGGCACTTTCCCTGCGCACTCTCTCTCTTCTGCTGCCACGTAAGACATGCCTTCCTTCCCCTTCACCTTCTGCTATGATTTTAAGTTTCCTGGGCCAGCTATGCAGAACTGAGTCAATTAAATCCTCTTTTTAAATAAATTATCCAGTCTCAGGTAGTATCTTCATAGCAGTATGAGAACGGACTAGTAGAAGGTATATATCCAAAGGAATTGAAAGCAAAGTCTTGAAGAGTTATTTGTATACCCATGTTCACAGTGGCATTACTCACAATTGTCAGAAAGTAAAAAAGCGACCTGAATATTCACTGATGGATGAATGAATAAACAAATGTGGCATATACATGACACAGAATACATGTATATATTAAAAATGAAGGAAATTCTGATACATGCTGTAATACAAATGAACCTTGAGTATATTATACTAAGTGAAATAAGCCTGTCACAAAAAAACAGTATTGTTTGATCCTGCTTTTATGAGGTATCTAGAGTCGTCAAATACATAGAATAAGAAAGTAGAGGGCCAGGGCACAGTGGCTCACGCCAGTAATTCCAGCACTTTGGGAGGCTGAGGTGGGCAGATCACGAGGTCAGGAGTTCAAGACCAGCCTGGCCAACATGGTGAAACCCCATCTCTACTAAAGATTTCAAAAATTAGCCAGGCATGGTGGCATGCACCTGTAATCCCAGCTACCCGGGAGGCTGATGCAGGAGAATTGTCTGAATCCCGGAGGCGCAGGTTGCAGTGAGCCAAGATCGCGCCATTGCGTTCCAGCCTGGATGACAGGGTGAGACTCCACCTCAAAAAAAAAAAAAGAAAGTAGAATGGTGGTTGTGAGGACTGGGAAGAGGGGAAATGGTGAGTTTTATTTAATGAGTATAGACTTTCAATTTTGCAAGATAAAACAGTTCTGGAAACTGGATGCACAACAATGTGAATATACTTAACACTACTAAACTGTACACTTAAAAATAGTTAAGATGCTAAATTTTATATTATGTATATTTTACCAAAATTATAAAAAGAAATAAATGCTAGAATGAAGAGGAAAACGATAGTAAAAACAAAATGTTACTAACACCTAATACACTGGGAAAATGCAATAATAAGCAAAAATTATTTTCCTATATCCATATATAATTTGGTAGGAAAATACACAGAGAAAAAGTATTAATCTTAATAAACAACAGAAAAGCATAATATATAATGAATGAAATAAAAGAAACATGATGTGTCAATATGAATAAAATGATCAAGAATTACTGAAAAACATAAAACAATACTTGGGTATAAGGAGAAATACAATGTATCCCTAAAAAAGAAAATTTAATGTGAGACAGAAATGTCAGCTCTTCCCAATTTGTTACACAATTCCAAAAAAAGTCAGTGTAATATTTTTAAGGAGCTTTACAGATACTCAGCAAAGAAGTGTCACACTTAAGAGCTTAGGTTTTCAAATCATGCATTTGAGTTTAAATAGCCCTACCACTTAACCAACACTGTGCCCTTGGAAAGTTACTTAACTTCTCTGTATTGCAGACTTAAAATTAAGCCGAGTCCAAATACAGTCCCACAGAGAAGTTCTTTAGGTTACTACAGTTTGTTCACATTAAGATCAATAAGCTCTCCCAGAAACATTTATTATAGATCCACACTGAGGTTGATAATTAATCATCCTTTCATGCATCCATAAAATATTTATCAAGCTTTTTCTAAACTAGGCCCTGAGTACACTGTGCAAGGTGTAGGGGTACAAACACACATAAAAATATGATCCTTACCTTCAAAAGGCTCACAGTCTACTATGCAGTGGTGTACTATCATATTTTTATCTAAGAACAGAAAACTATGCTGAATTAAGTGAGTTGCAAATTAGTTATAATTTTGGTAATATAACCCTGGAACAGCCAGACAGGTAAGCCATATAAATACTTAAGATAAATGGACAAATAACATTAATAGGACTAGTTTAAGCCAGAAAGGGTCAAGAAGCATCTGAGTTAAAAAGAAGACAGAGCAGATAAATGAGAAACTTAAGAGCAAAGTATAAAATAATTCATTTCTTCCATTTATATTAAAATAAATTCGATTTCTGAAGCCATTTAAAAAAAGAGAAAGGGTTAATCTTTTAGAATCAACTATGTCTTATAGCTTGGGTGGGGCTAACCTGGGATTGATTTACATTTTGTTATATAAGTTCCAGACATCATTGTTTTATTTTTCTCCTTTAATTAGGCAGTATAACTGGCACATATACATCCCTGTTGATAAAATATTTTAGGGGTGAGCGTTACATCAGAGAACTAGTATAATCTAGAGTAGAGATGGGGAGAAAGTAACTGGTGCTTTGCTAATCTTAAAAATGAGTAAAAAAAGTACGGTACTGTACAAGAAACTCTGTAGGAAGATGGTGTTGATAGTAATACAAAAAGCTAGATGTTATCAAAAAGTTTACTGAACTGATGTTTATGTTTAGAGTTATATTTTAAACTACAATCAAAATTCCTACCAGAAAATAATTTTGGTACTAAGATTCTAAAATACATATTTCTGAGAATTATAAAATGAAACCATTATTCAATCATAAAGCAAACTTACCAGATTTTTACCATCTTGCTTATGGATAGTTACAACTCGGCTTTCATCTGAACCCTCTTGGTTTGCTTGCTTAATACTGACATCAATAATATTAGGAAAATCGCAATATAACTGTAAATCCTATAATTTAAAAGCATGTAAAATTAAAAACATAGAATTTACGGAGCCATTTTAAAACAAGACTTATGAAGAAGACAACATTCATTCCAAATTCTTTAAAATAAAAAAGGTATTGATAACAACAGATAAGTTATTAAATATGATTTCCTCTATCAATCTAACCCTAAGACTATGCTGTATCTTGTTTGACTTAAAAATGAGAGCATTAAATGATGCCAGGAATCTAAAATGTGCTATGGCACTCTTCGATTCAATTAACATTAGTAGAAACCACTGCCAGAAAACTGGAAATAGGACTACCAAAGATGAAAAATTAAAAAACCATCCCTCTAAATCTCTAGTAACAATCTATGAACAACACGGATACTAATAAATTTAAAACTTGCAATGCAAACCTAAAAAAATAAATTATTTAGCAGGTATATATTATCATAAAATCAATTAATAGTGAAAGAAAGGCAAAACTCCTTTAAAATCACTATTAGAATTTGATACCTTTCTGAAACTATAATATAGTCATTGCTAATTATTTTGTCATAAAAAATTAAATGAAAAACCATTTAAGAATAGCAGGCAAAGAATTATATGATCTTGATAGCTTCACACTATTAAAAACTTCGACTTCTATCAAATGGGAGAAGTGCAAGACCATGTTGCAAATGATTAAAATTACTTTGTTTTTATTTCCATTCTACTTAAAATAACAAAGAACAAGAACATATCATTAAGGATTACCTGTTCTGTCAGTGTCTCACTTTCTTTATGTTTCCCTCTTGACCACTGAATTCCACCGTTTCCAGTTATTATAATGGTTGCAAAAATCTCCTCACCTGAAGGACCACTTCCAGGTTCTTTTACTTCAAATTTCTCTGTGTAGAAGGCAGACTGCAGGGTTTCCAGATTTATAAGATACTTAAGTTTCAAGTTTCTGGCAGTGGCTTTGCATTGGCTGAACTGCTGAATAAATCTGCGAAATCTGTACCTTATTCGCTTCCTTGTCAAAATATGATAGTCTTGGATCTTTGCTCGAATACATTTTGGTAAGAATGTCTTGTAGCTGCAGATAAAAAAGCACATACAGAAAACAAAACAAAATTGGAAGATAAATCTAAAATTGAAAAGAAGTTACCACCTTTTCCGTGATTAAGTAGGCATTACAACACAGTGGCCAAGTGGAGGAAGTTGACATAACCCCCATCCATACAGTATAAAACTTTAAGATTTTGTTTGATGATATAAATATATCCACACACTGAAGTTATCATCAATGTTTACAAAAGATGATGTTAATCTTCTTCCCTTAATGAAATGAATCCTCAGTCTAGTTAATAAGTCTCTAAAAATTCCTGTTCTTTATTTCATTTACCAGAGTTAATGGTTTATAAGATAATATTTTGGCACATATTGAACTGTGCTACAAATCTTTCCTATGATGCTGTGCTCCAAAATTTACCTGAATTTTGGAAATTGTTACATTCTGTTGGAAGCTATTTTCATTATGCAAACATACTTCTGTATATTATTTTGTTAGGCCAGCTTCAACTCCTAATAATTCCTTTGTGATTAAAACAATTCCATTTAGAAATGTTCTGACTTTTCTGTACATTCATCTCTATGTGCAATATTCTAAAGAAGGAAATTTATTTCTCTGCTTCTAAGGAACATTTTATTTCTAAAGTACCAATAAATAATTTTCCATGCCTTAATATATGCTAATCTTTCTTCCAATCATCCATCTCCTATCTAGTTACTCATTCTACGAGGCTCAGCTCAAGCATCATCGAATCCAGGAAAACTTTCTGGACCTCATTCTATGACATATTAGATGTGGAATCCACAGATACAAAGGACGTGCTAAATTAATATCCCTCCCATCTAAAATGTAAAACCTCTTAATCCCACATTTCCCTCTAGCCACAGCCTATCTGGCCCCTTTTTGAAAGAATGTACATAGCCATTTCCATTTTCTTGCCTTCCATTTATCCCTCAACTCATTCCAATTTGGCTCTGTTCCATTATTTCAAGAGAACCTGCTCTTGCTAAAACCAAGAAAGATATCCATGTTGCTAAAACCACATTTCCACATGGCACAAGACACAAAAGAAAAATCGGGCAAATTAGACTACTTCAAAATTAAAACTTTTGTGCTACAAATGATACCTTCAGGAAAGTAAAACAACAATACACAGAATGGGAGGAAATAGTGGCAAATCATAAATATGATTATATGTGGAGACTGGTATGCAGAATATAAAAAGAATTTTTTTAACTCAACAATTAAAAGACAACTAACCCAATTAAAAAATGAGCAATGAATTCAAATAGACACTTCGCTAAAGAAGGCATACAAATGGCCAAAAAGCACATGAAAAGATGCCAAACACCAGTAGTCATTAGAGAAATTAACATCAAAACTAGAATGAGACAGCTCTTCTACCCACTAGGATGGATAAAATAAAGACAGACAGAAACAAGTGCTGAAAAAGTTGGAACTCTTCATGTACTGCTAGTGTGAATGTAATGTGGCACAGCTGCTTTTGAAAAGTTAAGCAGTTCCTCAAAAAGTTAGAGTTACCATATGTTCCAGGAATTCCACTCCTAAATGTATGCACAAGAAAAAATGAAAAAATACATCCACAAAATTACTCATATACAACTGTTCATAGCTGCATTAGTCACAATAGCCAAAACATGGAAGCAGCCCACATTTCATAAAGTGAAGAACAAATAAGCAAAATGTGGTATATCTATATAATGAAATATGATTCAGCAATAAAAAGAAATGAAGTACTGATACATTCTACAACATGAATGAACCTTGGAAACATCACACTAAGTGAAAGAAGTCAGACAAAAAAATGCGACACCACATTTTGCATGATTCTATTTATATGAAATGTTTGAGACAGGAAAATCCACACAAACAAAAAGTGATTTCCAGAAGCTAGAGGAAAGTGGGATGATGACTGAATGCTAATGGGCATGGGGTTTCTTTCAGAAAGGATGAAAATGTTCTAAAATTAGATTGTGGTAATCTTTATACAACCCTGTGAATATAATACAAAATATTAAATTGCACACTTTAAATGGGTGAGATTTATGATTTGTAAATTATCTCAATAAACTCTTAAATATCACAGAATCTTACATAATGTTTAATATCTACACTATTTTTAAAGTAAAGCAGTAAAAAAGAATGATGCAGCATTTTGCACGTGTTTATATTCTGGCTAAGAGAATGAGTTAAAAGAATCAGATAAATACAGTTACTAAATAGTCATCAGGTTTAGTACACTAGACTAAATAATGTAGGGAGAAGAGCAATAGATGACATGATTCTCAACCTAGAAGAAACTACAATCTACATAGAAAGATTGTGCCAAGACTTTGGATGACATCATGATTTCCAAAGCAGAAATATTCCAGGATAGCATAAGTCTAGAGATGGCTTCATATTTGTAACATTCATCTTCAATGGATCAAAGCTTCTGTTCTTCAGCTGTGTTCCCCTCAATTCCTTTGGTTTCTATGTAACGACATCTAAGATACTCTTCCTGCAACTATGTTCTACTATAACCTGGCATACAGCAAGTATTCAATAAATAGCTACCAAATGAGTGAATGAATGTGTTTTTTTTTTTCCTTTGGGCTTTGGAATCTTTTAGATTCCTGAGTTCCAAAAATTATACCCTACGGCTTACACCGTTAAGGCCTAACAGACATCTGAAAGTAAAACAAGAATATTTAAAACCAAAGAGAGAAATACAGAAATTGATACTCTGCAAATTGGGTATGTAACTGTTTTGATGACAGGGCAAAGAAATTACTAAAGCCAGTTATTGGGAGAACAATTTCAAAAAAGGAAGCTTTAAGCACATTCATGACATACTCAAATTTTTAATCTGGTAAAGTATGTAATATATAAAACACATATTTAGCCTTCAAACTTAAAGTCAAACCATTCTTATATATACCTTTTTAAAAAGTAGTTTTATAGCCTGTAGAGTTTCAGAAAACTGTTATTAGCCATGATTGTCAAGTTCAATATGCAGAAGAATAATTTGAAGAATGCAGAGTTTGGATCACTTGTATAAGAATACCCTAGAGCACCTGTAAAAATTCATATTTGTGGGATTCAACTCGGATTTACTGAATCCAAATCTCTTGGATTAGGACCCAGAAATCTTTGATTTTAACAGACACCCCCATGTGATTCTAATGCAAATAAAATAATACACCACCATTTGGGAAATACTTATTCAGGTCATTTATATAGCCAGCTAGAGGATCTACTATCAAAAAGTATGCCTCCAGGTGTTTCTTCCATTCCTCTGAACTTATCTAGCCTTCTCAGAATAAATGAAATCAAATAATAGATATTTAATACCTATGATATTTCCTGTAATACAACTCTTTCAATAATTTCACCTTACAAAGTGTGTGTTACTCCCAAGATATAAAACTTACCCATATGATTTTTTATTACAGGTTGACTATCCCTCTTGCAAATAGCTGAAATCTGAAATGTTCCAAAACCCAGAACTTTTTGAATGTCAACATGATGTTCAAAGGAAATGCTCATTAGAGCATTTTAGATTAGGGTTGCTCAACTGTTAAGTTCAATGCCAATATTCCAAAATCTGGAAATATCCAAAATCTGAAACATTTCTGATTCCAAGCATTTTAGATAAGGGGTACTTAACCAGTATTACAAAATCAAAAGGCATGGGTAAACACAGAAAATATATAGGAATTATATAAAATCTCTACTCACACCTATGTGTAAGGATTTGCAAAAGAAAATTACCTGATAGAGTTATAGATGGCCAGTGGGGTTTGATCATTTTCTTTGGCTATTCTCATCATATCTAACACTGCCATCCCAAGACATTCTTCCTGTGTTTCATGAGTCACAGGTACTTTTATCCATCCATGCACAAAATCATGCCGCCACTGAAACCAGAAATTTAGAAGGAAATATCTCATCATAAGTTTCATTAACATGTTTTAATCTATGATTGTATTTTAATCATAATTTTCAGAACATGTGCATTTACAAGCTACAAATTGGCCAGGCTCAGCGGCTCATGCCCGTAATCCCAGAACTTTGGGAGGCCAAGGCATGAAGATCACTTGAGTCCAGGAGATTGAGACCAGCCTGGGCAACAAAACAAGATCTCGTCTCTACAAAAAATTTAAAAATTAGTCAGGCATGGTGGCACACACCTGCAGTCCCAGCTACTCGGGGGGCTGAGGTAGGAGGATCTCGTGAGCTATGATCACACCACTGCACCCCATCTGGGTGACAGACCAAGACCCAGTCTCTAAAATAATAAATAAATAAATAAATAAATTCCTCCTTTAATTTTCATTCATTTTGCAATACAATTTTAATAAAAGTTCATTTGCAAATGGAAACTGATTTACACTGGGTTCCCAATTACAAAGTACATACAACATCGGCCTATTTCATTGCATATATCTTCAATTTATATCTTCTACATAAAAATCACCTAAATTAAAATAGATATTACTGAATTAAATATATACTGAACTCCAATTATGTTGGAAGCATCATACTACAAATGGTGTTGGATACAAAGAAATAGCCATGTGCCCCATAACAATGTTTTGATCAATGGCAGATCACATATATAATGATGGTTCCATAAGACTGTAATACTGCATTTGTACTGTACCTTTTTTATGTTTATATATGTTTAACTACACAAATACTTACCATTGTGCTACAATTCCCTACAATATTCAGTACAGCAACATGCTATATAGGTTTGTAGCCTAGAGCAATAATAGGCTATACCATATAGACTAGGCATATACTAGGCTATACCATATAGGTTTGTATAAGTACAATACATGATAATCACAGAATAGTAAAACTGCCTAACGACGTATTTCTCAGAATATATCCCCATAAGTAAGTGACACATGACTCTATAAGATGTGGTCTCAGTCATCAAGGGGACCAAAATTTAGCTTAGAAGCTAAACGGAAGCAAATAATTATAATGCCAGACATGATATAGGAAGCACCACACAAAAGCTCCTTCAGGAACTTGGAGAGAGTTAAGATTATATTCAGTTGGAGTAATCAAGGAGGGTTTCATGGAAGATTTGAAACTTCACAGTGTGTTTAAAAATAAAGAAATGTATGATGGACACAAAACAGGGTAAAGAAATAGAAGGAACGAGACACACAAAAAAGCACAAGTTATGTTCAGATGCATAAACTAATTTGATTAGGGACTGAAGTTTATATGAAGAAATAATGTGGATTAAAACCTAGAAAAGTAAGTTGGGGTCAGACTGCAGGTGCCCTTGAATGACCTAATCCTAGAAACTATGGAGATCTATTTTCATCATGTCTCTTCCATCGGTAGAGTAATAGCAATGATAGAAGTGCTTGAAGAAAATAAAGTATATTCAGAGAGGCTCTTTAAGAGGCTGGTGTATGGCTCAGATATGAAATAATAAGGATCTGATCCAGGAAACATAAGATACTAAAAGATCCTGAAAAAGGCTGATACTTTATTAACTATATATTGTATAAAGAATGAAGAAGAGAGAAACACAGAGGTTCTAAGATTTTGACCTGAAGGATTTAGGAATACAGATAAATCAGACTGAACATGTAATGGGACAAAGAAAAAGAAAGCAAAAGTACAAATATTCTAATCATAATACCAATTTTCTTTGTAGAAAAAAGGTAAGAGCCATATTACCTAAAATAACAATGTGAATCAAGGTTTTAAACCGGACAAGAGAAATATAGGGCCTTGTATATTCTACATCTGTATTTCCCTTCTTTTGATGTTGATAACTTGTCTCACGACCTTAAAGCTTTACTGGAACCTTTTTAAATGAATTTTATTAAAAGAAACATATATTTAAAAGTATATTTGCTTTTTTATTAATAAAATATAGAAGATATTTTCATATAAGAAAATAAACTGTTAAGAAGCACACCATCATATAATCAGTATTAACCAAAACAATGGCCTAAATCTTGCTAATACAAAATTAATTCAGGGTAGGAGACAGATTTTTGCTCAATTTTAAACACTTATTTCACCACACTTTTGAGAACAGGCAAGTAAGTTATACTGTTTAAGTAGATGATGATCAATGACTTGGTAGATTCTTTTTAATAGTTTGCCTTGGTTCCATATAGAACTAGTAGATAGTCTGGGCATGGTGGCTCACGCCTGTAATCCCAGCACTTTGGGAAGCCAAAGTGGGCAGATGATAAGGTCAGGAGTTCGAGACCAGCCTGGCCAACATAGTGAAACCCCATCTCTACTAAAAATACAAAAAATTAGCTGGGTGTAGTGGCGGGCACCTGTAATCCCAGCTACTAGGGAGGCTGAGTCAGGAGAATCACTTGAACCCAGGAGGCGGAGGTTGCAGTGAGCCGAAATCATGCCATTGCCCTCCAGCCCGGGCAACAGTGGGAGACTCTCTTGTTGCAGGAAGTCAGGGACCCCAAACAGAGGGACCAGCTGAAGCCGCAGCAGAAGAACATAAATTGTGAAGATTTCATAGACATTTATTAGTTCCCCAAATTAATACTTTTATAATTTCTTATGCCTGTCTTTACTCCAATCTCTGAACACAATTTGTGAAGATTTCATGGACACTTATCACTTCCCCAGTCAATACCCTTGTGATTTCCTATGCCTGTCTTTACTTTAATCTCTTAATCCTGTCATCTTCTTCATAATCTGAGGAGGATATATGTCGCCTCAGGACCCTGTGATGATTGCATCAACTGCACAAATTGTTTGTAGAGCATGTCTGTTTGAACAATATGAAATCTAGGCATCTTGAAAAAAGAACAGGATAACAGCAATGCTCAGGGAACACCAGAGATAAGACTTCTGGCCGCAGGTGAGCAGGATGGAACAGAGCCATATTTCTCCTCTTTCAAAAGCAAATAGGAGAAATATCGCTGAATTCTTTTTCTCAGCAAGGAACATTCCTGAGAAAGAGAATGCGCCCTGAGGGTAGGTTTGTAGATGGCCCCCTTAAGGCGTGCCTTCGAAGCTGAAGGGATGAAAAAAGCCCTGGTCTCCTGTAGCACTCCCAGGCTTATTAGGACAGGAAAATTCCCACCGAATAAATTTTGGTCAGTCAGGTTGTCTGCTCTCAAACCCTGTTTCCTGATAAGATGTTATCAATGACAAATGTGTGNAAAAGCAAATAGGAGAAATATCGCTGAATTCTTTTCTCAGCAAGGAACATTCCTGAGAAAGAGAATGCGCCCTGAGGGTAGGTTTGTAGATGGCCCCTTAAGGCGTGCCTTCGAAGCTGAAGGGATGAAAAAAGCCCTGGTCTCCTGTAGCACTCCCAGGCTTATTAGGACAGGAAAATTCCCACCGAATAAATTTTGGTCAGTCAGGTTGTCTGCTCTCAAACCCTGTTTCCTGATAAGATGTTATCAATGACAAATGTGTGCCCGAAACTTCATTAGCAATTTTAATTTCGCCTCATCCTGTGGTCCTGTGATCTCGCCCTGCCTCCACTTTCTTTGTGATATTTTATTACCTTGTGAAGTATGTGATCTCTGTGACCCACACCTATTCGTGCACTCCCTCCCCTTTTGAAAATCGCTAATAAAAACTTGCTGGTTTTACAGCTCTGGGAACATCACGGATCCTGCTGACATGTGATGCCTTCCCTGGACACCAAGCTTTAAATTTCTCTCTCTTATACTCTTTCCCTTTATTTCTCAAACCAGCCAAGACACCTAGGAAATAGAAAAGAAACCACGTAACCATCGGAAGCAGGTTCTCCCGATACTCTGTCTCAGAAAAAAAGAAAGAAAAGAAAAGAACTGGTAGATAACAAATTCTGCTCATGTGGAAATTCTGTGGAACTCATGACCAAAAGACAATAAATATATGAAAAATTAGTGATAGCAAAACTAAAAACATAATCAACTATTCACTAGAGAAAAGTTACAAATGGAAGAGTCTCAAATGCCAAAACATAATAAATACTATTCCTTAAATATTATAGTATGTACCCTCAAAATATTCATTTAATTAAAACTACTGAAAAATTTCAGGCCAGGTGTGGTGGCTCACGCTTGTAATCCCAGCACTTTGGGAGGCTGAGGTAGGAGGATCATTTGAAGCCAGGAGTTTAAAACCAGCCTGGACAATACAGCGAGACCCCATCTCTACAAAAACAAAACTAAAAAAATTAGCCAGGCATAGTGACACACACCTGTACCTAGCTACTCGGGAGGCTATGAGGCTAAAGCAAGACAATCACTTGAGCCCAGGAGTTCAAGGCTGCAGTGAGCTATGATCATGCCAGCCTGGGCATCAAAGACCCCCATCTCTATAAAAAAAATAAGAAAGAAAACCTTTTCTCATCTGAGTAGCAGACAAAATTTGAGCTTAAGAAATTTACATCTTCATTAGCCAGGGAAATAAAAAACAGTCACAGTCACAAAATCAGAAATGATGCCAAGAACATGAGGTAAATATCCATTTGTTGTTGAATAGATATGAATTAATTAAAAGTTGTTCACGTGTCAGCAGTTTATTTGCTGAGCAGCCATATTTGATGATATAAAGACAATTAATTCCCAGAGGAAACTGAATTTAAAAGGGCCACCTTACTTTTGATTTTTATTTGCTTACCTTTTCCAAATCTGTCTTCCTATAGGTACTGTCTTAAGAACTTTAAAGACAGTTCAGTGGCTTATCTATTTTTTGGTTATTCAAAGATGTCAAGATATTCTTACATTCTGGTAATGCCACTGGTCAAATTTGCTATATATAGTGTACAATGTGTATATAGTATAAAATAACAGTATAATCCTAGAGTAATCTAAATACTATCATATTTTCTGGGCACAAATTTAGAGAAGTAAAAACATTAAAAAATAGAAAATTGCTTGTGGTACTATCCAGACATAATTTAGAATTATATGGTGAAATTATCTTGCCATGCTAGACAAGACAGTCCTTCCTAGAAGGATAAAATTAAGTATTCTGAAATCAACCAAAATTTTCTAGATCAAAATACTAGACATTGCAGTATTAATGTTAGGCTAAAGTAGCTGAATGAATAATTTGGGAAAACTTGGCTTATAAATGGGACTTAACTAGCCTGCCCCCAAAATAAACTAGCTCTGCAGGACAAGTGAATAATATACGGTAAAAGCAACAGAAAGTTGTAACCTCATAATATCCTATTTTCAAAAGGCTACTCTCAGAAGCCTCTTTCCATCTCCCTCTCTTTTTATAATGGCTATAAAGATAAAGGAGCTGTATAAAAAAGTAAGTTGGTGGTCAAATGATTTTCAACAAAGGTGCCAAGACCATTCAATGGAGAAAAGACAGTCTTTCAACAAATGGTGCTAGGAAAATTGGATATTCACAAGCAAAAGAAGTGGACCCTTACCTTACATGATAGACAAAAATTAACTCAAAATGGATGCAAGGCCTAAATATAAGAGCTAATACGATAAAACTCTTGCAAGAAAACAGAAAGAAAGCTTCATAACATTGGATTTGGCAATGATTTCTTGGATACAACACCAAAAACATAAGAAACAAAAAAGAATAGATAAATTAGAATACAGCCAAATTTAAAACTTTTGTCTACCAAAAGACAAGTAACAGAATGAAAAAGCAACCTAGAGAATGGGAAAAACTATGTACAAATCATGTATCTTATAAGGAGTTAAGATCCAGAATAATAATTTCTACAATACAACAACAACAAACGAACAACCTGATTTAAAAATGAACCAAGGACTTGAATAGACATCTCTGCAAAGAAGATAAACAAATGGCCAACAAGCGACATCTCTGCAAAGAAGACAGATGGCCAACAAGCATATGAAAAGATGCTCATGATCACTTGTTGTTAGAGAAGTAACGCATCAAAATCACAATGATACCACCTCATACCCATAGGGATGGCTATTATCAAACAAAGCAAAGCACTGTTGAGGATGTTAAGAAATTGGAACACTTGTGCACTGCTGGTAGGACTGAAAAATAGTACAGCCACTACAGAAGATAATGTAGCAGTTCCTCAAAAAAATTATAAATTTACCATATGATCCAGCAATTACACTTCTGGGTATATATCCAAAAGAACTGAAAATGGACTCAAGGAAATATTTGTTTACCCATGTTCACAGCAGCAACCCATGTATTCATCGACAGATGAATAAACAAATAAAATATAGTATACATATGCAATGAAATATTGTTCAGCCTTAAAAAGGAAAGAAATTCTAGCACATGCTACAACATGGATGAACCTAGCAGACATTATGCTAAGTGAAATAAGCCAGTCAAAAAAGGACAAATGCTGTATAATTCCATTTGTATGAGGTACCTAGAAAAGGCAGATTTATAGTCAAAAGTAGAATGGTGACTGCGAAAGGCCATTGGGAGTGGGAAATAGTTATTATTTAATGAGTATGAAATTTCCATTTGGGAATATGAAAAATGTTCTGGAGATGGATGGTGGTGATGGTTGTACAACAATGTGTTTGTATTTAATACAACTGAACTGCACACTTAAAATGGTCATTTTTATTATATATTTCTTACCACAATAAAAATAAAGTTTGTTGGTCTCATACCCCAGTAGAGAAGTATTTTTGCTTTTGTTGTTCATAAACTGAACTAGCCTTACTAGGCTGCTTCTCGGAAATGCGAGCCATGAGGATTTGTGGGCTTATTTCCTACAATATTAGCAAATCGGATTTAGAACTCCTGATACCTTGGGGATGCCAAGTGCGTATTTTTACCCAAGAGCACTAATATATTTTCTTCCTTTAGTTTCTATTCATACTAGCCTAGCAGCACATAAAAACAAGTTGTTTAATGACAAAATATTTCAATTACTGTTTAAATCAAGGTACTAGAGAAGAAAGCATTATGAAATACCAACACAATACCAAAATTTGACATAACTGTATTAGTGAACAAATAACTTGAATATATAGCTTAGACTAAGTATCAGCATCCAGTCACCTTCCTATAAACAGCTACACAAACTATCATAGCTTATTTTTTATGTAGCCTACTTCCTCTACAGTTCATTGTCCATTGTGTAAGCCTGAAATTGTCCAAAAATTTTTTTAAAACCCTAAAGAAATGTTACTAATATTTTAGCCACATATGCCTACATGAATCATGCTGTAAACCTCAGTCTATACCTTGTGAAATCCTTAAAATGACCTAAAGTCCTAAAAAAAAAAGAAATTCAAAAGGATCAATCCAAAAAACTTTATAAAATAGATTGTTATCCATAAACCATGGGATTAAAACGTGCTAAAAAGACTCAATTTTGTTACTTCTCTGCACCTGCTGTGCAAGACAGAACTGCAATTTTCCCATATGTGAAGTTTTTCCTGATTAAGTGACTTACTAAACAGCAAAATATTTATCATTTAACACATGTACAAGTAAGATAGTATAATCATACCTGAGCAAAGAGGTAAGACATGACAAAGTCATCAAGAAGAGGAGCTTCAGCACCTCGAGATATTCCATGCCGATAGGCTCTGTTGCTGCCGCTGCAATACCAACGAGGAAAATAAAATCTACAAGATAATAAAAACATTTGGTCAGCTTCCAAACAGTTCATATACAAACATACTATCTATATACAGTCAACTACAGCATACTGAAAGGTATTATCCCATACTTAGAAAACACAGCTAACAGTATTAAATATATATTAGAGACAAAAGGATATGTGGATAACACTAATATAGGCAGAAAGTACAAGAAATGTAAGTGTAAAATCAATATACTACCTCCTTCAGTGCACAAAATGTAGAAGCAATAGGAAACAAAAAATGTAGAAATAAAACCTTAACAAAAAGTAAAAACATAATTTAATCCAGTAACACCAGTAGAGAATCTGAAAATGCTAATTTGGCATAAAACAAATAATTGCTTCTTTGGAGAAATGGAAGTTAAAACTTGTCCTTCAAAGAAACAAAGAATACTCCATATTGAGTCTTTTAGTAACACCTTTATTGAGATATAATTATCATAAAGTCCACCCACTTAAAGTGTAAAATTCAATGTTTTTAGTTTATTCATAGCATTATACAAATATCACCACGCTCTAATTTTAGAACATGTGGCCTGTCTACCTTCTTTCACTCAGCATAATGTTTTCAGGGTTCATCCACATTAGAGCATGTATCATTACTTGGTTCCCTTTTATTGCCAAATTAATATTTCATTGTATGAATATACCACTTTTTCCATATCCATTCATCGCCTGACAGACATTTGGGACTGTTTTCTATTATTTTGCTATTGTGAATAATGCTGGTATGAAGAGTCATGTACAAGTTTTTGTGGATATATGTTTTCATTTCTATTGCATATATATCTAGAAGTAGAATTGCTGGGTCATATGGTAACTCTGTGTTTATCCTTTTGAGGAATGGCCAAACTGTTTTCCAAAGTAGCAGCACCACTTTACATTCCCAACAGCAATATATGGCTTCCAAACTAGTCCAAATCCTCTAACACTTGTTATTGTTTGTCTTTCTGATTTTTGCCATCCTTGTAGATCTATTATTATCCCATTGTGGTTTTGATTGACTTTTCTCTAATGACCAATGATGTTAGGCATCTTTTTTGGGGGGGTTTCATTTTTCTTTTCTTTTTTTTTAAAAAAGCCCCTAAGTTGTATGGCTTCAAAAGAGCATCAGAGAAACGTAAATGCCATTCCTGTACACTTGGTAAAGCAAAAACCAGACTCAGGGCCACCGCCCTGGGCACGGCCTCAAGCTGACCCGCTGGGGGACCGCCAGCCAGTCCAGAGCCGCCCCCAGGCCCTTGCACATACACCTGCGGGGCTGAGCCGGAGGCTTTAAGGCATTTTGTCTGCGGCTGCTTGCCGGGTGGCAGAGCACAGAGACAGGAAGCCCCATGCCCGCACGCCCCCACGCAGCAGAGCCCAGGGGCCGAGCCGGGCGACGCCAGCCGGCCCACCCCCTCAGGTTCTGAGGGTCGGAGCACAGCCTCCGGGAACAGGTTCCTCGAGAAGCACCCTCCTAGCAGGGCCCACCTGCCCCTCGCCCGGACGAGGCTGGGAAAGGCTGCAGTGGCCGTGCGTGCGGCGCCTGGGCTTTGGTGCAGCATTTTGGGTGCGGAGCTGGCTTCAGCCGCGGCCCCACCCTTCCCTTCCCCTTTAGTTTTGGGGAAGCCTGGGGCACAGCCTCACCCCTGGCAGCAATGCCTGTGTCCCTCCCAGGTGGGCCTGGGCAAGATAGCCCCACAGCACCACTCCAGGCCAGGCCTGCCCTCCCCTCCAGAAAACGGCCTTTGGATCGAGGGAGAGAAGCTAGACTTTATGAAGCTAACGGGGGCGGCTGGCGGGGCCGGGGCCAGGCCTCAGCCGTGAGGGCCTCCAGGATCGCACTACTCACTTCAGCAAAGAAATGGAGGGGCAGGTTTGGGGGTAGAAGGGGTCTTCCCCATCCTCTTTTCCTTGTTTTAAATAGTTAATGCTCTTGGAGGGGCGGACTAGACAGAGGTGTAGAAATTTTGGCCAGTCTTATGTGAAAGAAGTGACTGACCCCTCGTCTGGGGGATGGGGCCGCCGGCTGAGACAGGTGCGGCCCCTGAAGTCTGCGTCCCGGCTTCCAGCCAGAGTCTGGCCCTGGGCTGCTGTGGGTGGGCCCCAAGGGCCTCAAACAAGCTCACGTCCCAAGGGGCTGCACGGAGAAGATTCAGGGGGAAGAAACAGCAGCATTTGGTTTCATCGCCCACCTCCATCTCTGCAGGCGCCCTGATGGGCGCTGCAGTGGCTGGCCGTGGGGTCATCCGCGTTCAGCTCCCCATTGGTAGAGGTCAGCACCTGGTTTTTGCTGTGTGGCTGATCTTTGTCCCAAAGCTGAGGCTGGGAGGGCCGGTGGGTATGGACGGTGCCGATGGGGGTCGCCAAGGGCTTCCTGGGCCAGTGGTACTCAAGAGTCGAACACGAAGCCGCTTCGGTCGAATAGGTCGGTGGAGAGCTTCCACAAGTAGTCACAGTCGGGTTTCTCGAAGTCCAGGCGCCGCACGTAGTGCAGGTATGTGGCCATCTCCTCTGGGAAGTTCTAGCTGAGCACTTCGATGGGCATGGTGCACTTGGTGTTCCCGATATTCTGTACCGCTCATGATCGTGTCGGCCTTGAGCCCCTGCCAGGGGAGGCTGCTGCACAGGAAGTACATGAACATGTGGCCCAGCACCTCCAGGTCACTGCAGTGGCTCTGCTCCTTGCCCAGGTGCATGTTGATGTTCATGTAGCGCGCCCTGCCTGTCAAGCTCTTGTGCTCACGGTACGGGATGTGCTTCTTGGTCTGAAGGCCAGTGTACCCCTTGGCCAGCCAGAAGTTGATAACGTGGATGGCGACCTGCTGCTTGGTCCCCGGGCGCCACACCACGAAGTTCTCGGACTACACGTCCTGGTAAATGAGGCTCTTAGTGTGCCCATACTCCATGCGTGCGATCAGCTGGGTGACGATCAGGAGCACCGTCTTCAGCGTGAAGGTCGAACAGGTCCTCCAGGCTGGGCCCCAGCAGCTCCAGCACCATGGCGTTGTACTTTCAGCACAGGCCGAAGTAGTAGGTAGTAGACCTGAGGGGCGCCCTCAGTGGCGCTGAGCCGCTTGTAGAACCAGTACCCCAGGTGCAGCTGTGGGGCCCAGGACTTGATCAGCTCCAATTTGACAGCCACGTATTTGTTTGTATAGAGATCCTTTCCTTGGCTCTGCCATGGCCAGGCTGCAGGCAGTGTCTGGGCGGCCGGCCAGGCTTCAGCAGCGCGGCGCGGACCCCTGCTCCGGCCCCTCTCCCACTTCCGCTCGGGCTCGGACGCCCACTCGGGCCCTGCTCCAGCTCCTGCGCCACCTGGGCCAGCCTCCGTATGTTCCGGGCGGGAGGCGCCTGGCACGCCACGCTCCCCTGAGCCCGCTCTGGGGCCCGCCTGTTGGGCATCTTTTTACATGCTTATTGGCCATTTGTATGTCTTATTTGGAAAAATGTCTATTCAAGTCCCTTGCCTACTTTTTAGATTAAGTTGTATTGTTGAGCTGTAAGAATTCTTTTATATTCTGGAGATAAGACAGTTATCAGATATATGATTCCCAAACATTTTCTTCCATTTTGTGGGTTGTCTTTTCACATTTTTGATAGTGTCCTTTGACGCACAGATGTTTTTAACTTTGATAAAGTCTAACTTAACTATTTTTCTTGTCACTTGAGCTTTTGGTGTCATATCTAAGAAACCACTGCCTAATCTAAGTACACAAAGACTTGTGTTTCTTCTTGGAGTTTTAATAAGTTTAGCTCTTATATATAGGCCTATGATCCACTTTAAGCTTTTTTTTTATATATATATATAGTGTGAAGTAGATGTCTTACTTCATTATTTTACATGTGGATATCCAGTTGTCCCAGCACTATTATTTAAAAAGACTATTCTTTGCCCATGAATTGTCTTGGCACCCTGATCAAAAATCAGTTACCATCAATGTGAGAAATTATATTGAGACTGTCAATTCCTTTCCATTAATCTGTATATTCATCCTTAAGTTAGTACCATATTGTCTTGATTACTGTAGTTTTGTAATAAATTTTGAAATTAGGTAGTCTTCAAACTTTGTTCAAGACTGTTTTAGCTATGCTAAGTCCCTTTGCTTTTATATAAATTTATGATTAACTTGTCAATTTCTGCAATAAAGACAGCTAGGATTTCAGTAGGAATTGCACTGAACATACAGATCAATTAAGGAGTATTGCCATATTAAAAATATGAAGTCCTCTATGAGATATCTTTCCATTTATTTAGGTGTTTCCTTAATTTCGTTCAATGATGTTTTATATTTCTCAGTGTATACATTTTACACTTTTGTTAAGGTTATTCCTAAAATTTGTTATGCTATTGTTAATGAAATTTTTTTAATTTCATTTTGGATTGTTCTTTGTGTACCGAAATACAACTGATTTTTATATATTGATCTTCTATTCTGCAACTGACCTGAGCTCATTTATTAGTTCTAATAGTTTTTTATTAATTTCTTAGGATTTTTAATATGCAAGATCATGTAATCTGTGAATACACAATCATCCTTTGGTATCTATGCAGTACTAGTTCCAAAACCTCCCACACATACCAAAATCTGCAAATACTCATGTTCCTGATATACTATTTGCATATAACCTGTGCACATACTTCAGTATACTTTAAAATCTCTAGACTACTTATAATATCTAATACAATGTAAATGTTATGTAAATAATTGTTATACTGTATTCTTTAGGGAATAATGACAAGAAAAAGTCTGTACATGTTCAGTACAAGCACAACTTTTTTTCCATATATTTTCAATCTGCAGTTGGTTTAATCCATGGATGTGAAACCCATGGATACAGTGGGATGACTACAGTTTTACTTCTTATTTTCCAATATAAATGCCTTTTATTTATTTTTCTTGCCTTATTTCCCTCCTGAATCTACAGTATAGTGTTAAATCAAAGTGGTAAGAGTAGCTATCCTCATCTCATTCCTGATCATAGAGAGAAGGCATTCAGTCTTTCACCATTAAGTACGACATTACTTTTGGATTTTTTTATAGATGCCCTTGAACAAATTGAGGAAGTTCCTTGCCATTCCTATTGTGTTGCTTTTTTTTTTTTTTTATACTTTAAGTTCTAGGGTACATG
>NW_016826675.1:0-1638 GCF_001698545.2 Rhinopithecus bieti
ATTCTTCTCCCAGAGTTAAGCCATTCTTTTGAATCAGCAGGTTGGAAACACTCTTTTGGAGAATCTACTAGTGGACATTTGGGAGCCCATTGAGGCCTATGGGGAAAAATCAAATATCCCCAGACAAAAACTGGAATCTGTCTCTGAAATTGCTTTGTGATTTGCAGATTCATCTCACAGAGTTCAACTTTCCTGATGATTTATCAGATTGGAAACACCTTTTTTTTGTTTTGTTTTTTGGAGAATCTTCAAAGGGATATTTGGAAGCCCTTTCTGGTCTATGGGAAAAAAAACAAAATATCCCCAGATAAAAACTAGAAAGAAACCATTTCTGAAACAGCTTTGTTATGTGTGGATTCCACTCACAGAAGTAAACCTTTCTTTCCATTCAGCAAGCTGGAAGCACTCTTTTTGGAGAATCTGTGAAGGGACATTTGGGAGCCCATTGAGGCCTATAGGGAAAAGCCAAATATCCTTAGATAAAAACTGGAAAGAAACGATCTGTGAAACTGCTTTTGGATGTGTGGATTTATCTCTCAGAGTTAAGTTTCTACTGATTCAGCAGATTGCATACACTTTTTCCAGAGAATCTACGAAGGGATATTTTGGAGCCAATTGAGGCTTATGGGAAAAAAACTCAACATCCCCAGGTAAAAGTTAGAGAGAACATAACTGTGAAACTGCTTTGTGATGGGTGGATTCATCCTGCAAAGTAAATCTTTTCTTTTGATTCAACAGGTTGGAAACACTTTTTGTGGAGAGTCTTTGAAGGGATATTTGGGAGCCCATTGAGGGCTATGGGGAAAACAGAATATTTCTGGATAATAGAATATTTCCTGATAGAGACTTGAAAGAAGCTACATGTGAAACTACTTTGTGATATGTGGATTCAACAGACAGAGTTTAACCTTTCTTTTGATACAGCAGTTTGCAAATACTCTTTTTGGATAACCTGCAAAGGGACATTTGGGAGCCCATTGAGGCCTACAGGGAAAAAAGGGGTATCCTTGATAAAGACTACAAAGGAGCTATCTGTGAAACTGTTTTCTAATGGCTGAATTCATCTCACAGGGTTGAACCTTTTTTTGATTCAACAGGTTGAAAATACTCTTTATAGAGAATCTGTGATTGAATATTTAGGAACCCATTGAAGCCTATAAGGAAAAAATCTAGTATTCCAGGATAGAAACTCGAAGGAAGCCACATGTGAAACTGATGTCATGTATCAATTCCTCACACAGGTTTAATCCATTCTTTTACTTCAGCCGGTTAGAAACACTCTTTTGGAGAATCTGCAAGGGGACATTTGGGAGCCCATTGAGACCTATGAAGAAAAACTGAATATCCCTAGATTAAAAAATAGAAAGAATCTATCTCTGAAATTGTTTTGTGATTTGTGGATTCATATCACAGATTCAAACTTTCCTTATGATTCAGCAGGTTAGAAACACTGTGTGTGTGTGTGCATAATCTGCGAAGGGACATTTGGGAGCCCATTCCAGCCTATAAGAAAAAAACAAATATCGCCAGATAAAAACTAGAAAGAAGTTATTTCTGAAACAGCTTTGTTATGTGTGGATTCCTCTCACAGAGTTAAACCTTTCTTTTGATTCAGCAAGTTGGAATCTGTGATATGAA
>NW_016826675.1:3487-8839 GCF_001698545.2 Rhinopithecus bieti
GAAAGATTCTTTATGTAGAATCTGCAAGGGGACATTTGGGAGACCCTAGACATCTATGGGGAAAAACCGAATATCCCCAGATAAAACTAGAAAGATGCTATCTGTGAAATTGCTTTGATATATGTAAATTCATCTCACAGAATTAAAACTTTCTTTTCATTCAGCAGATGAGATACACTCTTTTCTTAATCTACAAAGAGACATTTGGGAGCTCATTGAGGCCTATAGGGAAAAACTGAATTCTCCCAGATAAAAACTCAAAGAAAAGCTATCTTGGAAACTGCTTATAGATGTGTGTATTCAACTCACAGAGTTGCACATTTATTTTGATTCAGCAGGTTGGAAACACTCTTTTTGAAGAATCTGCAAAGGGACATTAGGGAGGCTATTGTGGTGGATGGGAAAAAAATATCTCCAGATAGAAAATAGGAAGAAGCTATCTGTGAAACTGCTTTGCGATGTGTGGATTCGCCTCACAGAGTTAAAACTTTCTTTTGATTCAGCAGTTTGGAATCACTCTTATAGCAGTATCTGTGAAGGGACATTTGAGAGCCCACTGAGGCCTATTGGGAAAAGTCTAAAATAACCACATAAAAACTAGAAAAAAATCTGTCTCTGAAACTGCTTTGTGATGTGTGGATTCATCTCAAAGAGTTCAAATTTCCTTTGATTCAGCTAGTTGGAAACACTCTTATTGTAGAATCTGCAAAGGGACATTTGGGAGCCCATTGTGGATTACAGGGTAAAACAAAATATACCCACAAAAAGCTAGAAAGAAATTATCTTCAAACTGTTTTCTGACTTCTCGATTCATCTCATATAGTTTAAACTTCCTCTTTATTGAGCAGGTTGGAAATACCCATTTTGGAGAATATGCGATGGAACATTTGGGACTCCATTGAGTCCTATGGGGCAAAATGGAATATTCCCAGATGAAAACTAAAAGTAACCCCTCTGTGAAACTGATTTGTGATGTGTGGATTTATCTCACGGAGTTAAAATTTTCTATTCATCAGCAGCTTTAATACACTGTTTTTCTAGAATCTGTGAAGGGATATTTTGGAAGTCATTGAGGCCTAGGGGTAAAACAGAATATTCCCAGATGAAAATTAAAAGAAGTTATCTGTGAAACTGCTTTTGGATGCGTGGATTCATCTCACAGACGTAAACTGTTCTTTTGATTCAGAGGTTGGAAGCACGCTTTTTGAAGAATCTCTGAAAGTACATTTGGGAGGTGATTGAGGCCTGTGGGGAAAAAACGAACGTCCCCTGAAGAAATTCAGAAACAAGATATCTGTGAGACTTCTTTCTGGTCTTTGGATTCATCTCACAGAGTGAAACTTGTTTTTAGATTCAGCACATTCAAAACACTCTTTTTGGAGTTTCTGTGAAGGGACATTTTGGAGCCCGTTTAAGCTTAAGAAAGAAAACAAATATTCCCAGATACAAACTAGAAAGAAGGTACTTTTGAAACTGCTTTGTTTTGTGTGTATGTACCTACCAGAGTTAAAACTGTCTTTTGATTCAGCAAGTTGGAAACACTTTTGTTGATAATCTGTGAGGGGATATTTGGGAGTCCATTGAGTCCAATAAGAAAACACTGACTATCTCCAGAGGAAAACTAGAATGAAGCTATCTGTGAAACTGCTTTGTGATGTGTGGATTCATTTCAAAGAATTAAACTTTTCTTTAGATTCAGCAGGTTGGAAAAACACTTTGAATAATCTGTGAAGGGACATTTGGGAGCCCATTAAGGTCTATTGGAAAAAAAAAGAATATCCCCAGATAAAAACTAGAAAGAAACATTCTGCAAAACCTCCATGTGATGTGTGGGTTCATCTTACAGAGTGAAACTTTTTTTTTATTCAGGACGTTGGAAACACTGTTTTGGAAAATCTGTGAAGAAATATTTGGGAGCCCATTGAGGTCTTTGAGGAAAACTGAATATCCCCAGGTAAAAACTAGAAAGAAGCTATTTGTGAAACTGCTTTGTGATGTGTGGATTTTTCTCACATAGTTACACCTTATTTTCATCAGCGGGATGAAAACTCTTTTTGTAGAATCTACAAAGGACCATTTAAGAGTCCATTGAGACCAATGGGAAATATCCAAATATCCCAGATAAAAACCTGAAAGAAGCTATCTGTGAAACTGCTTTGTGATATATGGATTCATCTCACGGAGTTAAAACTTTTATTTGATGCATCAGTTGGAAACATTTTCTTTGGAGAATCTGCGAATAAACATTTGGGAGTCCATCGAAACCTTTGGGAAAAAACGGAATATCCCTAGATGAAAACTAGAAATAACTTATCAGTGAAAATGCTTTGTGATGTGTAAATTCTTCTCCCAGAGCTAAAGCTTTCATTTGATTCACCATGTTGGAAACACTCTTTTTGGAGAATCTGTGAAAGGACATTTTGGATCCTATTGAGGTCTATGGGAAAAAATTGAATATCCCAGGATTAAAACTAGAAAGAAGCTATAAGTGAAACTGTTTTGTGATGTGTGAATTCATATCGTTAGAGTTAAACCTTTCTTTTGATTCAGCAGATTGGAAAACTCTTTTTCGAGAATCTATGAAGAAGCATTTGGGAACCAATTTTGATCAGTGGGGAGAAACTAAATATCCCAATATAAACTAGAAGGCAACTATCTATGTAACCACTTTGTGATGCGTGGATTTGTGTCACAGAGTTAAATCTTTGGCTTGATTCACAAGATTGGAAACACTCTTTTTGTAAAATCTGAGAAGTGACACTTAGGAGCCCACTAAGGCCTATGGGGTAAAAGCAAATGTACCCAGATAAAGACCAGACAGAAGATATTTGAGAAACTGCTTTGTGATGTGTGGATTTATCTCACAGAGATAAAGGTTTTCTTTTGATTCAGCAGGTTGGAAACACTGTTTTTGGAGAATCTGTGAAGGGAAATTTCGGTGCCCATTGAGGTTTATGGAGAAAATGGAATATTCCCAGATAAAACTAGAAAGAAGCTATGTGAAACTGCTTTATGATGTCTGGATACATCTCACAGAATTAAAGTTTTCTTTTATTTATCAGTTTGGAAACACTCTTTTGTACAATGTGCCAAGTGACATTTGGGAGCCCTCTGAGACCTATGGAACAAAGCTGCATATTCCCAGATAAAACCACAAAGAAGTCATTGGTGAAGCTTCTTTTTGATGTGTGTCTTCATCTCACAGAGTTAAACTTTTCTTATGATTCTGCAGATTGGAAACACTCTTTTTGGAGAATCTGCAAACGAACATTGTGAGCCCAGTAAGGCCTATGGGGAAAACAAAATATCACTAGACAAAAACTAAAAATAATCTATCGGTGAAACTACTTTGTGATGTGTGGGGTCATCTCACAGAGTTATAACTTTCTTTGGTTCAGCAGGTTGGAAACATTCTTCTTGTAGAATCTTTGAAGGGACATTTTGAAGAACTTTTAGACTTATGGGGAAAAGCCGAATGTTCAAAGATAAAATCTAGAAAGAATGTATCTGTGAAACTGCTGTGTGATGTGTGGATTTATCTCATAGAGTTAAACTTTTGATTCAGCAGGTTGGAGACATTCGTTTTACAGAATCTGTGAGGGGACATTTGAAAGCCCATTGAGGCTTACAGAAAACAACAAAAAAAGAATATACCCAGAAAAAAACTAGAAAAAAGCTATCTGTGAAACTGCTTCATGATGTGTGAATTCTTCTCACAGACATAAGCCTTTTCTGTGATTCAAAAGGCTAGAAACACTCTTTTGGTAGAATCTGTGAAGTGACATTTGAGAGCCCTTTGAGGCTCAAATATCCATTTGCAGAATTGACAAAAATAGTGATTCAAACTGCTGAATCAAAAGGAAGGTTGAACTCTGTCAGATGAATGCACACAGAACAAGCCGGTTTCTCAGAAACCTTCTTTCTAGATTAATCTGAAGATATATTCATTTTCATCATTGGCCTGAATGCACTCCCAAATGCACTTTCACAGATTCTACAAAAACACTATTTCCAAACTGGTGAATCAAAATAAAGGTTCAACTCTGTGAGAACAATGCACACATCAAAAAGCAGTTTCTCAGAAACTTTCTTTCTAGTTTTGTCTGAAGACATATTCCTTTTCACCATAGGCCTCAATGGGGTCGCAAATGTCCTCTCACAGAATCTAAAAGTATTGTTTCCAAACTGCTGAATAAAAGAGCTTTAACTGTGAGAAGAATGCACACATCACACAGCAGTTTCTGAGAAAGTTTCTTTCTGGTTTTTATCTAAAGATATTTTCTTTCCAACATAGGCCTCAATGTGTTCCAAATGTCCTTTCAAACATTCTAAATTAAACAGTATTTTCAAATTTCTGAATTAAAGGAAGGTTTAGCTCTGTGAGATGAATGCACATAAGAAAGCAATTTCTCAGTAAGCTTCTTTCCAGTTTTATCTGAAGATATCTTCTTTTCACCATAGGCCTTGATGCACTCCAAAATATCCTTTTGCAGATTCTACAAAAACAGTGTTTCGAAACTGCTGAATCAAAAGGAAGTCTTAAGTCTGCAAGATGAATGCACACATCACAAAGTGGTTTCTCAGACAGCTTCCATCTTCTTTATATCTCTGGATATTGACTTTTCACCAGTGACCTCAATTATCTCCCAAATATCCCTTAGAAGATTCTAGAAGAACATTGTTTCATTGATCTCAATGAGTTCTCAAATGTCAGACAAAAACAATGTCTCCAAAGTGCTGAAACCAAAGACAGGTTTAACTCTGTGAGATGAATGCACACATCACAAAGGAGTTTCTCAGAAAGAATCTTTCTAGTTTTTATCTGAAGATATTTTCTTTTTCACCATAAGCCTCAATGCCCTGCTAAATATTCGTACGCACATTCTAAAAAAATCTGTTTCAAAACTGTTGAATGAAAAGAAAAGTTTACCTCTGTGAGATGAATGCACATGTCAGAACGTGGTTTCTCAGATAGTAGCTTTCTTCTAGTTTTTATACTGGGATAATCACTGTTTTGCCATTGGCCTCAATAAGCTCCCAAATGTTGGACAAATACAGTTTCCAAAATGCTGAATCAAAAGAAAGGTTTAACTCTGTGAAATCAATGCTCACATGACAAAGCAGTTTCTCAGAGAGTTTCTTTCTAGTTTTTATCTGAAGATACTTTCTTTTTCACCGTAAGTCTCAATGAGTTCCTAAATATTTCCTCACAGATTTACTAAAAGAGCATTTCCAAGATTTTGAATGAAAAGAAAGGTTCAGGCCGGGCGCGGTGGCTCAAGCCTGTAATCCCAGCACTTTGGGAGGCCGAGACGGGCGGATCACGAGGTCAGGAGATCGAGACCATCCTGG